>NC_022034.1:16894860-16910537 GCF_000317375.1 Microtus ochrogaster | reverse complement strand
CCCCAAAATAAAATTAAAAAATAAAAAAAAAAGAAAATTGGAAAGTAAGAAATTTTGTTTCTAGAACATTCTATAACCTGTAACATTAGCAGTGTTATCTACAAATGCTCATTCATACCAAGTTCTGACTCAGTAACCAGTAGTCCAGTTAATAAATATTACAGCTTTAGGTTCAATATAGCTATCAGGAATTAAATGTCTTTGTACAAAACTAATTTTAAATAATACATATACAGTTAATATGTTATTTCTTTAAATGCCTCTTAAAAGTCTCATACTTATGTAGATAAGGTCTCACGTTCTTCAGTAGGCCTCCTCCGTTCGTAATTAATGACGACCTTGAACATCTTTCAGATCCCTCGGCTCAGACCCGCTGGGATTACAGGTGTGGACCAGCACTCTTGGTTTTACCGATGCTGGTGGTCAAAGCCAGGGCTGTGTGCGTGCAAACACTAACAGCTGATTCATATCCCTCACCCCATGAATTTTAAATTAAACTGTGTGAAGTTTGGATGATAGAAAATGAACAGAGAAAAGGAAAGTGATATTTTAAAAACTTAGACAATTTTAAGGCCAATCATGAAATTTACCACTATAATTACTTTAACCATAACATTTTAAATCCTTTTAATACTGTTGAATATATCAATATTCATCAGTATTTGTTTTACCTATTAATGTAGTAAGAGTTCCTGTATGCATATCTTTTTTTGTTTAATTAGATTTATTATAAATACAGTATTCTGCCTGCATGTTTCCCTGCAGGCCAGAAGAGGGCACCATATCTCATTATAGATGGTTATGAGTCACCAGGTGGTTGCTGGGAATTAAACACAAGACCTCGGAAGCACAGTCAGTGCTTGTAAGCTCTGAACCGGCTCTCCAGCCCTTGCATATCTTCTATAATGTAAATTACAAGCAGAATATCCCAATTAAAACATTGTTACTAGGGCTGGAGAGATGGCTCAGTGGTTAAGAGTGCCTGCTCTTAACTGCTCTTCCAAAGGTCCTGAGTTCAATTCCCAGCAACCACATGGTAGCTCACAACCATCTGTAATGAGATCTGGTGCCCTCTTCTGGCCTGCAGGCATACACGCAGACAGAATATTGTATACGTAATAAATAAATATTTAAAAAAAACATTGTTACTAATTTGTATAGTTATGTACGATTTCTCCTCCTTTTTAAATTTCTGTATGTCTAAGACCACGGCTAGCCATAACCTAGGATGTTATGTACGATTTCTCCTCCTTTTTAAATTTCTGTATGTCTAAGACCACGGCTAGCCATAACCCAGGATGGCTTCCCACTTGGGGTCGTCCTCAGCCTCTTGAGTGCTGGCGTTAGAGGAACAAGTTCTCTTACTTGGTTTCTAACATCAGGATTTCTGGTAGACTTTTGACAGCGACAAAACCCCTAAATGACCTTTTGGAGCATACTTGCCAGTTCCCAGAGTATGGCAAAGGAAATGAAGAGACGCAGGGTCACATCAGTGGCGGTCATGGCTACCCCTGACCAATTTTTCATCTCAGGGGTTCTGGACAGAGTTTTGTTCTTTTTTGTTGAGACAGGGTTTTTCTGTGTAACAGCCCTGGCTCTCCTGGAACTCACTCTGTAGAGCAGGCTGGCCTCACGGAGATTTGCCTGCGTCTGCCTCCTGAGTGCTGGGATTAAAGGTGTGCGCCACCACTGCTGGCTAAAATAGGTTTCTAATGCGACAGTGAAGCAGCGTACGGAGCAGTGGCTTGGCCGTGTGTGAGAGACTTTTGTGGGTCTAGCTCACCACACTGGGAGGTACTGCAACTTTTAAGAGGTGAGGCCTACTGGAAGGAAGACAGGTCATTGGATGTGCACCCTTGAGAAGGATCCTTGTCGCTCTGTGTGGCGGTTTCCCTTGCCACACACTCTTTGCCAGGATACGCTGCCTCAACACAGACTCCCAAACATGGGGTCTGACCATGGACTGGACTCTCCAAAATGGGAGCTAACATCGACCTTTCCTGATTAACTTTAAATTTACTGCAGGTATTAAGTACAGCAGCAGAAAGCTAACACACACATCCCCTGATCTCAAATGACAGTGATCCACCCTATAAAGATAAGCAAAGCACATTTATGTTAAGCCAAACCTTCTCCACAGGTGTGTTTAATTGTATCATTTGAATAAGGACCTCTGAGACTACCTTCCTACTACAAACCAATGGAAAGGAAACGCCACCGCTGGAGAGCTGTTTTCTAAGATGTAGCTTACGTGGCCCTGGGTTAGGGCCGCAGTACCTCGAGGCAGGCTTGTCACCTCCACATATCCGCAGGAGACCAGCTCTTGCGACAGACTTCCCAGGTGATACTCCTCCGCGGTTGCAAAGGCCGTGCACTGCATCAGGTCCTGTGCAGGGGTGAGCACAGACTAGGGTTAGCAAAGGGCTCAAGCACCTGCCCTGGCAGTTGGATTCCACTAGGGAACCCTATCCTGCCAAAACAGCGCCCGAGGGCGTGATTCCGGATCTCAGTGGTGCTCACGGAGTTCAGTGAAGACGAAGAGGAATGAGTTGCACTGAGGTAGATTTCCACTCAAGGTACAAAAGATTCCACTAGCCAAAAAAGCGGGCAGGGCAACACTGAAAGTGAAGGCCTCTGCACCAGTGCGGGATCAAACAGAATGAACAAGGGCACAGTATGGAAGCCTGGCTGGAAGACATTTCAGTTTGCTAGTGCAAAGAGTCTGTGGCTGCAGCCAATGTCATTCCACTGTTACTAGCTTTCATGAGGAGAGATCTTTCACTCCACAAAAGCTCCAGTATTTTCACTGGTATGCAGGAAATAAAGTGGTCTGTGCATCTGAGGATACCCTCCGGTTCGCATTCCAGGACACAGCAGAGTGCTACTCAAACAGTCCCGGTGTGTGTTTAACACATGGTAAGCAATACTCGGTGCCTTTTCAGACAGCACAGGGCACGGCAACCCATTTGGATGTTTTCCTATCAATTTAGTTGGTTCAAACCAGTTTTTTAGATTTATGATTAATTTATGTGTATGTGTGTATGCCTACATTGAGTTTCTCTGTGCACCATGTTTGTGTAGGTTACTGTGGAGGCCAGAGGCTGTAGGATGATTGCCTGGGGCTGTAGTCATAGGTAGTTATGAGCCACCTGGTGTAGATGCTGGGGTTTGAACCTGGGCCCTCTGCTATAGCAGGCAGCACTATTAGTTGCCGAGCCATCTCTCCAGCACCCGAACCAGCTTTTCAGACAAGTAAGGTGAGGAGGGGCATGCCTAACATGTACAGTGTGATCTTCAGCACTGCAAAACAAAGCCAGCAGGAATGGTGCAAAGCATTACTCCTAAGAACAAATGTCACACAGCTGTCTGCCATACATTTGGGTCACTATATATGTAAATATTCTTTTTATTAGAAATACAGCCCAAAGTCTGAAAACCAACAGCTTCAAAACTGATGTCACAGAAACAAACAAAGGTTTCAGATATAGAATTTTGGGGAAAATGCACTACATTAATAAAATGCTTGCTTTATAGGGCTGTTGATAAAGTGCTCAGACCTGTTCAGAATTCACTAGAACGACTTGTTGCTGTCTACTTGTCCATGCCAGGCTCTCCCCATGCTCTGGTGTTCTCAGCATGAACCTTGGTGGGACACTGTAAGAACTTCATCCTTCACACTCTAGAATAACTCTCAACTTCTCAAAAAACGGATTCAGCCAGCCTTCCCTCTTCCTGCGTCCATCATACATTCTGTTCTGCTTCATAAGCAGCAGAAGAACCAGTGGAGGATGGCGTCAACATCCACACTAAGATGGAATGGCAAGCCAAGGAAAAAGCTGCTCAGAAGTGTAGTGTAGTATAGCCTCGATGGAAGCAACTGAGCCAGGGACTAGTGATGGATCAGCAGTTAATAGCAAACAGTGGCTACTCTTCCAGAGGACCGGGGTTTGATTCCTAGCACCCACACAGCACTCACAACTGTCTGTAACTCCAGGAGAAACCAAGTCAGATAAGCTACAACTAGTGAAGAATGTGGAGATAAATAGCACCCTCCTTGATGTGGGATGTCCTTCTGTCTATGTGTTACTTTTATTGGTTAATGAATAAAGGAACTGCCTTGGCCTGTTGATAGGGCAGAACTTAGGTAGGAAGGGGAAACTAAACTGAATGCTGGGAAAAAGAAGGGTGGAGTCAGGTAGATGCATGGATCCGCTGCCTGATACAGACGCTGGGAACTTTAGCTGGTAGACCACAACCAGGTGGCAATACACAATTACTAGAAATGGGATAAATTAAGATGTAGTGGTTAGCCAATAAGAAGTTAGAGCTAATGAGCCAAGCAGTGATTTAATTAATAGAGTTTCTGTGTGGTTATTTCAGGGCTAAGCAAGCCAAGTGACCGGAAACAACCAAGTGGCCTTCGCTTTTGCAGACAGCTGGTAAGCTAGATTTCACAGTCACATTAGAGAAAGCATGATATGCTTTTTATAACATCCATGGGTCAAGGGAGCCAAAGGTGGGGATGGCAGTTTGAAGCAGGTAGGAGGCAGGTGTGTGCTTCTGGATATGAAGGGCTCATAAGAGTCCGGGGTGATGCGAGCAGAGGTTAAGATGGTTGAAAGGAGTTCTTTCAGGACACAGCGGGCAGGCTCCTCTCAGTGAGACCTGGAGCGTTTTCTGGTTTCTAGGGCAGAATCAGGGCAGCAGGGTGGGTGTCTAAATGACTTCTGGGACAGCACGGTTTGAGCTGCCGTGGGAACAGCAGATGCAGAAAACGGAGACTGGCATAAGAGGAGAAAATGCAGGAAGAGGGTGGGCCTGTGGCTACCTTGCTCAGGAGAAAGCGGGTCAGTGTCTAGATGAAGAACACATCTGCAGACTCAAGGTCTCTACTTAGCGGAGTCTGTGCTGGAAGCTGTCCTCTCTCATGCTGGAGAGCATCTCTCAGGAGTTAGCTCAGGTTAACGCGACTTTCCTGTACTCCTGCATGTGCAGCCACGGAATGCTTCTATTAATAAATGCCTCACAAGCTTTTTTTTCTTTTTCTATTGTTTTGTTTTTGGTGACAGGGTTTCTCTGTGTAGCTCTGGCTGTTCTAGAACTAGCTCTGTAGACCAGCCTGGCCTTGAACTCAGAGATTCACCTGTCTCTGTCTCTGCTTCCTGAGTGCTGAGATTAATGGTGTGTGTCACCACCACCCAGCACCTCAAAAGTTTTATAAATAGATTCTTTCTGAAATCTTGTTTGGTACTTACTTAAGCCCATTTCAAAAGAGGAAAGGGATCCAGAAGTAGGCTGAATTTGTTTTTTGTTATTTTTTTGGTTTGGCCTATTGATGTAAGCAGCTCTCATTTTCATAAGTCTTTTCTACCTTTTACAGCATATCTTTATTTTAAAGTGCTAGTTAAATTTACATATGTTGGCATATTCTTTAGGTTTGGGATGGGAACCTGTTCCTAAATAGGTGACCAAAGCCTCTTAAACAGTTATTGGATTAGATCACTCCTCTGGCTACAGAAGACGCACGGTCCAGCAGATGGAGCTAGCAATCTACGTGCTTCCTCTTTGAGAGCGTCGCTCCTGCAGCATGAGCAGCCTGCATGGCAATGCTGCTTCCGTTTTTCTGACACTAGGACAGAAGAACTTGGATTTAGCCTTCATCCTTAGCTCCCCGTAGAGCTGAAACCAGCGTAGTTCCCTAGTGATGCGGGACACTGGAGCATCACTTGAGTCTCTTCTTGTTCCTGGCACACATTCCATACCCCCTGGAATTTTTAGCATGACAGCAATGCTGTTTATTCTATTAAGATAACTCTTGGGCTCTGGGTGAATTCATGATAGGGACTGGATGCTGGGAACACCAACTCTGATTCAAAATGTGCACCCTTTGGCTCCACCTCTGTGGAGGTAGGTTAAAAAGGCTGGAGGCTACGTTAACTGGCAGAGCACCCCAAGGCTCTGGCAGAAGGCCCTTGCTGCAGAAACTGCCATCTGTGACAGTCTGGGTAGAGGCAGCACAGGAATGAAGTCAAACTGGGATCCAAATACAAGCCATTCATGAAATCCTTCAATGCCCAACAACCAGGTATGTGTACCGTGGCACCGTTTTTCTCTTTTTACTGAAACAAGGCCTTGTTATTTAGCCTTGGCTGGGCGGAAACCTGATAATATATATATACATACACCAAGCTGGACTTGAACTCAGAGATCTGTTTGCCTCAGGCTCCCAAGTGCTGGGATTAATCATGGCCTCAGCTTGTACTTTCTTTTTCTTTTGAAAGTAGGTCTCACTATATAGCCAAGCTGACCTCAAATTTGATCCTCCTGTCTCAGCCTTCTGAGCCACGAGGTGCTTGACAAAGTTTCCCTTTTCAGAATCTGTTAAAACAGGCCCCATCAATATAAACACGCTCAGGGGCCAGCCTCTCAAGTCTGAAGACAGACATTCTGACTGTTCTGGCAGATTCAGGAGGCCCAACCAAGGCTGAAACATGCACGTTCTTTTCTTTGCAAACAGGGCCTTACTAAACAGATCTTGCAGCTGACTCAGCCTCCTGAGTTGAAATGGAGACTGGATATGTGCAGTGCCACCTACAACCCTACAGACAGTAAAGGCCTTTTGCCTCTTTTCTCATCTTAGTACAAGGCTTGGTGAAGACATCATTCAAGATACAAAGTGAACAAAGGCCTTGACTCTGACCCTAAACTGTTTATAGCTTGGAGGACAAATGCAAATGGCCCCTGAAAAAAAATCTCAGAAACTTCTTAACAGTGAATAAAAATCAATACCAAAAAATTCTTGAACTTCTAGAGGGTAAACCAGCAAGACCTGACTGCTTCCATTCTGTCTGCTGTGTCATTCCCTCACCCTGAGCAGCCACCAAAGGCTGGTAACAAACATCTGCCGGTTGGCAGGTAAATCTTAATTTCCTGATGCATTGCTGGTTCAATTCTTGTTTTGTTTTTCATTTTTTGAGACAAGGTTTCTCTGTAGCTTTGGAGCCTGTCCTGGAACTTGCTTTGTAGACCAGGCTGGCCTCGAACTCACAGAGATCCACCTGCTTCTGCCTCCAGAGTGCTGGGATAAAAATGTGCACCACCTCCCTCCCCAGCCTCTGGTTCAATTTAAACAAACAAACAAACAAACAAACAAGCAACAACCACAACACGAAGCAGGTATTCTCACAGCTGCACCCTGGCTGGACTGGATAGATGCGCCTTTTCTAATTGTCTCAGGCCTCACCAACCCCCCTGAACAATGACGGAGGCCTTTTGTGCCACACGTGATACAGGCAACTAGCTCTTGCAAGATAAACTTTTTGTTGGTTTGGCTATGTCACGCTTCAAAGGTCTCGAGCAGAATTCTCAGCTGGTTGCCCAGTTGCCCTATGTTGGCAGTGAGGGTATGGTGCAACACATGCAGGCACAGAGGGCACACAAGGATGGATGCACTCAGGGGCCACTGGACTGGTAGGCTTTACCTCATTCACAGATAGGTCTGGGAGGTTGCTCCTGGATGGCTGACGGGTCCGGGATGCCTTCAGGGGCCTCTTGATCTGTGGAAGGTCTTGTTTTGGAATAAGTGTGTCTGTCGATACAGAGTAATGCCTTTTTACTGTTTTTATAAACCACTTAGAGCATAAGAGATTTGGTCTGTAAGTCACTTTCCTGGGAGTCCCATAGGGGCACATGGCTGGCAGATGTGCTTCTCCATCCCAACAACGGCCAACATGTAATGGAGAGGGTCCGCTTGCGTTTGGTATTATCCAGCTCATTCCCAGGATCTTTGGCTTATTCCAACTGTCAGCTCTTACACTAGGACAGAATGAACCTAAATGGGTCTGTATTTTCAGGGTGCTCCGGCATGCTGCGCTTCCAGATTCCGAACGTGGTTTTAACGGGAGCCCAGGGAGCCGAGGGAGCCTCCTGCACTGCCATGCTTTTGATGACACGCTGTGTAAAGAGGCCAGGCTCTGGAGAAGTCTGCCTGGCATGACCACATCTCAGGCTGAAATCAAAAGAGTTAAAAAGTCAGGCTGGATTTTAAAAATATGTTTAAGATACACATACACTTCCTTAGGAAACACATATTTCTGTTAAAAATTTGTACAACATGGGCTGGAGGGAGAGCTTAGCAGTTAAGAGCTTGTGTTCTTTTTATTTAATGGTTTACTTTATGTGCACTGGTGTTTTGTCTGCATGTGTGTCTGTGTGAGGTGGAGTTACGGACAGTTGTGAGCTGCCATGTGGGCGCTGCAGACTGAATCCTCGTCCTCTGGAAGAGGAGTCAGTCAGTGCTCTCAACTGCTGAGCCATCTCTCCAGCCCTGAGCATGTGGTTTTTTTTGTTTCCTTTTTGTTTTGTTTTTGTTTTGTCAAGACAGGGTTTCTCTATGTAGCTTTGGAGTCTGTCCTAGAACTAGCTCTGGAGACCAGGTTGGCCTTGAACTCATAGAGAGCTACCTGCCTCTGCCTCCCGAGTGTTGGGACTAAAGAGTGCACCACCAGCAGCCAGCTTTCTGTTTGTTTTCTGAGACAAAGTCTCCCAACAAGCGGTCCTGGCTGGCCTGGAACCCACTCGGAAGCCAGGCTGGCCTCAAATGCATAAACATCCGCTGACTCCGACTCCTGCATACTAGGACTAAAGTCACCTACACCAGATCCAGCACTTGGTTTTGCAGAGGACACAGGTTCAATTTCCAGCACCTACACAGTGGCTCACCACCATCCATTGTGCCCTCTTCTGACATGCACGAGGTGCATAAACATACATGCCAGCAACACACTCATAAAAATTGTAAAACAGAAATATTATAACCTAATCCTATATATACACACACATACATACATACACACACATACATACACACACATACCCATATATATTACATAAATGGCAAAGGTCATAGTTTGGTGGTAGAGTACTTATTTAGGATAAACAAAGTTCTGGTTTACACAATCATGCAAAAAATACACACACATACATACACTCTTTTTTTCCCCATTAAGTCATTATTTGGCATCTTTCTGGAAGATTATAAAATCATAAATTTATTCTCAACAACAAAGATGTTAAAAGAGAAAAAGGTATGGAACCTTTTCATTATTTTGTAATCTTAAATATTTAAAAAACTGGGTGTGATGGTGCATATCTTTAGTGCCAGTACTAGGGAGGCAGAGGCTGGTGAGTTCAAGGCTATCCTGTTCTACATAGTGCGTTCCAAGTCTGTCAGAGATACATATGGAGACCCTCTCTTAAAAACAAAACCAAGCAAAGAATCAAACAAAAAACTCCAAACAAAACCAACATACATGCACATACACACACACCAACCTGTACTTACACATTCAACTAGTTGGAAGGCAGAGGCAGGTGACCTCTGTGAGTTCAAGGCCAGTCTGGTCTATGATATGAGTTCCAGGACAGTCAGGGCTATAACATGGAGAAAGCTTGTCTAGAAAAATAAAAATCAAACCAACAAAAAACATCAACTAGCGGAGGCCATAGGTGCATCCAAGGTCAAGTACCCCTGCCATCATATTCTAGCCTTTGGAGAAACTGGGCATTTTTTCCTTTTCATCACAATGCCATGGAAGAGCCCAAACCACACAGCTGAGTATAAGACGCAGAGCAAACAGAAAAGGCTCACTCAGTTCTACAGGAAAGGCTCCCAGAAAGAAGACTGGCTTTTTTTTTTTAAGGGGGAAGGCACTATTCAGTTTGGGGCTGGGCATAAGGAGTGGTGTTAGGCATATCAGACAGGCAAGCACACACACAGCCCAAAGGAAATGGGCTGTTACGTGTGATCCCGTCTTACAATATAAAATAGCACATTTTTAAAAAGCTTACCTACAGTAAGTGATGATAACAGTTCTTAAAAATTAGGTGCCAAAGATACAAGCATTGATCAGAGCCTTTATAATTCACAGTCTAGCCACAGAGACAGAATATGACGTACAAAGGGTACGTGGTCTTGACAAGGGAGGTCCTGGGGTCAGGAGTGTGACATACTCAGAGGTGACATTTACAATGGTTCATGAAAGGGCAGAGAGCCCAGCAAAGCAAACAGGTCAGGTACACAGTATTCTTTATCTAACAAACAGGATGAGAACAACCAACCTCAGCTGAGAGGTGAGCTGCAGGAGATGAATCAAAGTGGCCGGATACCATATGGCACATTAAATGATCCTACGGGCTCCACAGGGTTTGAAATAAGGGAATTGTGTGGTCAGGTGTGTGATTCAGAAACATGTCTCCGCTAATGATGTGAAGGAAGAACGGAGGAAAACTCAGATGTGACATTCCAGCACTTCCACACGCTCCACGCCGCCCAGGAGACATTTCCCAGAGGGGGAAATTGAGGTCTAGAGGCTAAAGGAGTTGCTTAGGGCTGGAGAGATAGCTCAGCGGGTAAACATGTCTGCTGGTAAGCCTGATGGCCCAAACCACAGGGTAAAGATAACTGGCTCCTGTGGGCCGCCCTCCGACTGACCTCCACATGCTGTGGTGTCTGTGAACTCTCCCCATCTCTAAAGAAAGCGAAGCCAGCCAGGCTTTCCTTATTGCAAGGACCAGATTCTTACCACTATCTTAGTTACCTGTAAAGGAGATTATGTTATTAAAGCTAATTTTATCCACTTTTTTCTTTTATCATTGCATGGTCTAGAAACCTTAAGATCTCCCTGGTGTTTCCTGTAAGTGTGGCCCCGGTTTCTGATTTTATACCTGTCACTCCCCCAAACACTGCCCCCCATCTTTCCAGTCCATTCCTTCTTCCACCCAAAGCTAACAATTCTTCCACCTCGGCGGGACCTACAACTTTCAGTCTTTCCTCCCCTGCTTTGATCTTCACATCCAGGTCTACTCTTATAACCCTCCCATTCCCCATGAATACCTCCCCTAACCCCAGTCCTAAAGAACTCCAGCCCCCACACTGAATTGTGGCTACGCTCTTGCAGCTCACGAAGCAGCCAACTAACCATTTCCCATCTCGCTCTCCAGCCAGGGCCACTCTCTTCCGGTGGGTCTTCTATGCTGCTCAGGACCCTATCCCTGCTATTTCCTGCGGACTCCCCTCTCCTTGGATCTTCACGTCTCCCCCTTGTTTCTCATTCTCAATGATAACCTTGCTTCCTCGTTTTTAAAATAAAGATTTATATATTTATTATGTATACAGTGTTCTGTACTGCACGTATGCCTGCCATGCTTGTGAGCCACCATGTGGTTGCTGGGAATTGAACTCAGGACCACTGGAAGAACAGCCAGTGCTCTTAACATCTGAGCCATCTCTCCAGCCCGCTTCCTCTTTCACTAACAAAACAGAAACAGAAATTTTACAAGATGAGCCCTCAGCGATCATCAGCATGCAACCCATTGCTGTTGTGACCATTGGTCAACCACCTCTTCTACAATTTTTGTTATTTATGGGTATAAGTGTTTGCCTGCACGTAGCTGTATATTATATACATGCCTGGTGCCCATGAAGGTCAGAAGAGGGCAACATCCCTTTGGATATCAGTATTGTGATGTCCCAGAAAATTAGGAAACAACCTACCTCAAGATCCAGCAATACCACTTTTGGGTATATATCTAAAGGATGCTCAATTGTACCACAAGGACATGTGCTCAACTATGTTGATAGCAGCATTGTTTGTCATAGCCAGAACCTGGAAATAACCTAAATGACCCCAACTGAAGAATGGATAAGGAAAAAGTGAAACATTTACACAATGGATTACTACACAGCAGAAAAAAATAACGACATCGTGAATTTTACAGGAAAATAGATGGATCTAGAAAACATCATTAGTGAGGTAACATAGACCCAGAAAGACAAATATCACAAGCACTCACTAGTAAGTGGCTTTTAGACATTAAAGCAAAGAAAATCAGTCTGTAATTCACAATCCCTGAGAACCTAGACAACAATGAGGAACCTAAGAGAGACATACATAGATCTAATCTACACAGGAAGTAGAAAAAGACAAGGTCTCCGGAGTAAATTGGGAGCATGGAGACCATGGGAGAGGGTTGAAGGGAAGGGGAGAGGAAAGCGGGGGAGCAGAGAAAAATGTAGAGCTCAATAAAATCAGTAAGGAAAAAAAAAAAAAAGAAAAGAAGAGGGCATCAGATCCCCTGGAACTTGCTCCCCACCCCGTTTTCTTTGGCGTCTAGAATATCACATTGGCCGTTTTCGTCTCCTGGTCTCTTTTGCTAGTTATGCATCCATTCAAGAATGAGACACATCGGGACTCAGTCACTGAGTCATTTCTCTTCCTGTCAATCTCTTGGTGACCTTGGCCAACGACACACCGTCACTGAGGAGTAGCACAAATTTACCTCCAGATGACTCTAAGCATCAAAAATGTAACCTGCTCAACACTGAGCATGCCAACTCTTCCACAAAAACACCCGAACTGCACCTTTCCCCATCCACGTGCCAATCCTAGCCCTAAATCTGGAATTCCCTTGAACTTTTCTCTTCAGTCCCCACATTCAATCTGTCAGTAAATCCCGTGGGCCTTTTCTGATCAGTACTCTGCACGGGTTCTCCTACCTGTCTTTCCCACTGGTTATTATAATAGCTCTTTACCTGTTTACGATGGCTGACCCATACATGACTAGATTTAGAATCACCATGGAGACACACCCTTGACTGTGTCTGTGATGGACTTTGTAGAGGAGGTTAACTGAGGCGAGGAGACCCACCTGAAGTGTGGACGGTACTATTCATGGGCACAGTAGAGTACGGTGCCAGGAGGCCAGCTCCTGCCAGCATGCCTAATCCGCTATAATGGACTGTAGCGAAGTGGCAAGCCCCTCCCTTAAGCTGTCTCCCCTTCACACAACTTTTCACAAGAAAGGCGACGGCACACTGGGCCTCCTAACAGCGGACTCCAGCAAAATCCTGAGACCTTAACTAGAACCGTGTCTTTTTCCAGTATCGAATCTGAAGACTGCTTTACATTTACACTAAAAGACAAAGCCCCTAAGACGGCCTCCCGAGCTTGTATGTTTACAGCCTTCAGCATCACTGTAGAGTTCCCCACAGTTCTTGCCTTTGCTTGCTCTGTTCTAGGCCCCCTGGGCATGTCTGGGTCTTAGTACTTACCTGTCCTCAGGCTCTCCTCCCAAGGATTTGCCAGGCTCCCTCCCTAGCCTCCTTCAGCTCTTTTCTTCAAGTCCACAGAACTAATGCCCACCCATTCTTTCTCCATTTTCTACGTTCTCATCGCATTTAACATCACCTACATACCTTCTATCTTTATGAATTCATACAACGGTTATGAACTGGGCATTAATGTCCCAGGCATTATGCTAGCTCCTAATCCAGCTGAAATCGGGCAAAGATCGCTTTACTGGGAATGGCAAACAGCAGATGTGGCAAATCAATATAATGCAAATTAGATAACGACAGTGATATCACAAAGCAATAACGGCGATTTCTGTCTCTCTCTCCTCAAAATAAGTGTCTGTGTTTGTACCCTTGTGTTCAGCGATAGTAGGGCATCGGTGTCAACTAAATTTTTAAAATCAAACACAAGGCAGCTACCGTTATTGGGCACTTATCTTTAAGAACAATATGCCCGTGTATGCCTAAGGACAGCACTAATTGGGCTCAGCGTTTTATATTTTTCCATTAAGTTGAGAGGGGGACACAGAAGAGGCGTAGGTCTAGGAGTTCGTGGGTAAGACTGGGGGTGGTAGTTGGCATTATCAAAATAATTGTATGCATGTATGAGATTCAGGATACTATCAATTAAGAGGGCGGTTGTGCCCGGTTCTATCCGATGGGGCAACGGTGCCGACCTTTGGGAGCACATCTTCCAATTCCTAAGCTCAAGGGTGATTTCATGCATCGTGACGGCTACCACCATGCCCTGATCCCGACGAGGGGTCAGGAGTGTTCTGTCCTAGGTGCTTCGCCTCCCGGCTACCTCCGGCGGTCCCGGCCGAAGCCCACATGTCCTCCCCAGCCCCTCGGGCCGGGGAAGCGCCAAGCACTGACCTGTGCGCGAAGAGGAGGACGGCAGAGCCCGCACGCACGCTCCCGCCTCAGGAGCCTTTGCGGAAACACGCTCCGCCCCGCCCCGCTTCGGCGCAGGCGCATTGCGAGCCCCAGGCCGGGCAGCCGGGACACGTGACAGTCGGACCACGTGACCTCCCCGTGCTCCCCCCCCCCCTTTTACCGCTGGGCGGACAGGCGCCTCCGGTCGTCTCGGGCTTCCGGTCGCGTAGCCGGAAGGCTTTTGCGTCCTGTGCTCTGTCCCTGGCCGGGCCACCAAATAAAGTTTTTTAATTCAAAAACGCATTTTTTTTTTCTTAAAGCCCCAGCTTTCTCTTTGTGGGCCCGGCGGCGGCGGCGGCGGTTGAACCCGGAGCAACGCCGGCGTGCGGCGCGTGTCGCCAGCCATGGCCGAGTCCCCGGCGTTTCTCTCCGCTCAGGAAGTGGGGTGCGTCTCGCTTTTTCTCTTGCGCACTTCTGAGTTAAAGCCGGGTTGGGGCGGGAGGAAGCTGTGGACTGTCGGGGGACTGACCCTGTGATGCTGAGAGTTCGAGTCCCGCCTTGGCTGGAAAGGAGCCGGCACGTCGCACTCGCCAGCCTCAGGACCTGCCCTGTACTTTCTTCCCTGCTGTCGCGTATTGCCAGCGCTTCGGAACCTGAGGCAGGAGGACTGCTGCGAGTTGAGGCCAGCTCGCTCTAGTAATGAGTTCAAGACCACCCGGGGGTACATTAGGGAAAGCCTGCCTCAAACTAAACCACCGAGGAGGCATAGCCCTGCGGGGGCTAAAATTTAGGACTCGTGTACTTATGGCTTGGGTCAAACTAATACTCTCACAAAATTTAAAAATGTCTTAAATGCGCGCGCGCGCGCGCGTGTGTGTGTGTCCGTCCGTCCGTCCGTCCGTCCGTCCGTGTCCGGGTGTGTCTATGTGTGAGCACACCGTTATTCTCAATGGCGGTTAGAGAACAGCTCTGTGGAGTTCATTGTTTTTCATTTTCCTTTAACCTTCATAGAAATTCGAGGAATTTAGAACTCAGGTGTCCCAGATTTACCTAGTGCCATCTCGCTGGTCCCCAAAATAAATACTGTCAGAGGTTGTTCGCTAGTGGAAGCCTACAAGTCTCATATTTACAGCTTTCTTTTACGTACTTGGCGTGGTGGTGGGGAGGGTGATAGAGAAATAAGGCTTTCCAGGCAGCTCCAGAAAGGGCTGCCACTTTCTGTTTCTGCTGCTTTAGAAAGTCCGTGTGTTGATCAGGTCCTTCTCCCCATCCCTTTTGACAGCAGTACTGATGGCTAAGCATGCAGGTCCTCGGAAGCAGGTTCAGAGCTTCCCCGAGACTCACAGAGTCCAAGGAAGCCTTCTGAAGGAATGCTTACGTGCAATAGTTTAAAAAGCCAGAATAAGGCACTTGAGTTTGCAGAAAATAATTGATTAAATTCAACAGAGATGATTTGGGCAGAGAAACTGACCAGCTAAGCCCTGTACCCTATGTTTCAGGAGCCAGGCAAAGGGCTCCGCTATCAAGAGCAAGCCCTGCTCTTGCACAGGACCCAGGTCTGGTTCCAGAACCCAGGTCTGGTGGTTCCCAGCTAACTGTAACTCCAGCTCTAGACCCCTAGCCCTGCAGGCACGTGCACAGACCCCCTCCCCACAACTAAAAGTGATAA
>NC_022034.1:16868351-16894528 GCF_000317375.1 Microtus ochrogaster | reverse complement strand
GAGACTACCATGCACGTATTTGTTTAGGGTCGGTAATAGTTCTCTGTGTAGAGAAGACAGTGAGGAAATCCTTTACGGGGGAAATGAAATAGCTAAGGGTTAGACAGGAGTGAAATAAATAGTCTTTCTCACTGCTCTGCTGTTCCAGGCCCGAGCACCCTGCGGCTCCTTTACTCCCATTTCCCTTTCCATCTTTCGGAGTAGATGAAATCCCTCGTGATAGGCCTGGAATCGGAGCCTCTTTGAACTTACACATTATTGAAGCAGTTTCTGATTTAGGAAAAGAAAATGAAAAGAATAGACAGAAAATGATTAAACAGAGTTCTGGGGCAGAACCTGGTATTATAGTCTGCTTAGCTCCCATGACATTAGAGAGATTTCAAATTTTCTGTGTCTTTCTGTTCGTCTTTCTCCTTCTCTTCCTCCCTCCTTCCTCCAGACTGGTCTTAAGTATTCCAGGATGGCTTTAAACTATCGATCCTCCTGCCCTCTAGGATCACAGTGGGGCGCCACTGTGTTTTACCTTCGTTAGGGCTTCATTCCTATGAACACTCTCCCAGCTGAGCTTCATTCGCAGACCCGTAGCTCTTTATAAAGCAGATAAAACTGGTTTGCCTTTAATATGTATACAAAGAAATTTGAATCCAAATGAGGTGTCCGGAAACTTGGGCCCGTCTTCCAGTGTTGAAGACACAGTGTGACCTTCCTATGCTAGTGTCACAGGTGACTCTCTCTTCTAGGTCATTTGCATATCTCACAATTAAGGACAGAACACCTCAGATCCTAACCAAGGCTATTGATACGTTGCATCGACATAAAAGTGAATTTTTTGAAAAACATGGAGAGGTAAGAATTATGTCTCAACTTTAGTTTTGTGTTACTTCATGAGAATTACAGTATTCGTGGAAGGTCGCAGCTCTCATGTAAACATTGGTATCTGGTGCACATACATACCTGCTTTTCTGTGTTAGAGGTGGGACAGCAGCCTCTGGTTTAAATGTGCTGTGTGCTTACTGTTTAGTCTCACGAAACGTTTATGGACCCCTCGTCTTGTTTTCTGTTATAAATGAAGTTGCTGACTTCTCTAAGGAGAAGACTTTTTAGGTTTCAGACCTAGCTGTATTACAGGACTTGCTTTTCTAACCTGAGATCTTGATAAAGTGCAAAACTCACAGTGGAGGGCGGTGTGAATTATGATCGATTGATGCTCAGTGTGATTAAAAGATTTGCTGATTTGGGGTAGAATAAGACTTTAAAAGCCACCTTGCCTGTTCAAACAACGGGGGAGGAAAAAGCCTAAATAATTACGTTATTGTCAATCAACGCCTTTAAACCTGTGACTCCAGTAATCTTTAGATTGCTCAGTGTGCTGTAGACGGCTGCATGGACTCCACTGCCCCAGCTTCTTTACAGGTGTGGGCCACCACGTACAGATTATACACTACTGGAGAATGAATTTGGGGTCCCTCCTCTCCTTTTCACCCAGGACGTCTGCATGCTAGGCAAGTGCTATACCAACTGAGCTGCATGCCAGGGCCTGTGCATTTCTTGAATGTGTTGAGCAGTGGTTAGTGACTTCTTTCTTTTCTTTCTCTCTCTCTCTCTCTCTCTCTCTCTCTCTCTCTCTCTCTTTCTTTCTTTCTTTCTTTCCTGACTGAGTTGAAATGGAACGAAGCTGTACACAGGTATTTTGAGTGTGTAGAATTATGTTTCTTTTTTAAAAATCATCTATTTTATGTGTATGGGTGCTTGGTCTCTTGTATGTTTGTGTACCACGTGCATGCTGTGGTCATGAAGGTCAGAAGAGGGTATCACATCCCCACCCAGGAACTGGTATTACAGATGGTTCCATGTGGGTGATGGAACCAAACCCAGGTGCTCAATAGCAGCAGTGAGTGCCCTTAACATCTGAGCTACCTCTCTGGCCCCAGTGTTGTATTCTTTCCAAATAAATTCTGGAGTAATACAGGATCATCTTTTTTCCCTCTCTCTTCTTGAGACTATTTAATTTAGGCTGGCCTTGAACTTGGATTCTTCTGCCTCTGTTTCTTGGATAGGGCTAGAGGCTTATACCACCATACCCCACTGCCTGTTATTCTTTATTGCTGACATCCAGCTCATCTTGGACACTGACATTTGAGTAGATGAATTTTGTAAACGGAGGCTGCTTGTTCATTCCTGGCTGCCCAGACCTGAATAAGTACACAGGAATCATGTTAATTACAACACTGCTTGGTCTGTTAGCTCAGACTTATTTTTAACTAACTCTTACATGTCAAATCAAGCCATCTCTGTTAATTAGTGTATCATCACAAGGCTGTGGCTTCCTGACAAGGTTCTAGAACATCTTTCTCCTTTGACAGCTACAAGGTGTCTCCCTGACTCCGCCTACTCTCTCTCTCTCTGTATCTCTGTTTGGATTTCCTGCCTGGCTTTACTCTGCTAAGCCATTGGCTGAAACAGCTTTATTAACCAATGGTAATAAAACATATTCATAGCATACAGAGGGGAATCCCACATCATGTTCCCAGTGTTTTATCCTATACATGCAACTTCATTTTGGTGGGTGTACATATTTACTTAAGCATAAATGAACCAAATTTAAGTACTTTGCTTGAATATTGACTTCTTTACTTAGTACACATTACCTTAAGTCTTTGGCCCATGTGCTCATTGTGAGAGATGGCTGTTCTGGTTAAGCCTGCGAAAACATGGTCTGTTGTTGATGTAACCCTGTTCCATTTCACTGTGCTGGAGTCAGCACAGTCTTAAAGCACTGCCTGAGTAGAGTCAGCTCTTGGTGGTCTTCCTGACACCTCTTTAGGGCTCCCATACTTTTAGACTCTTCTTTGACTCTGTGAGCAATGCTATGTTCTCAAGGGAATCATGTTCCCCATTTGGTTCTTAAAGCCCACCTCCTAGACTACCTGGTTGGGTAGATGCTGAGTCTCTTGGGGATGGCACCAGGCCATCTGTCTCTGACTCTGAACATAGTGTCTGGTACACACAGGACTCAGAAAAATGTTTGAACTGGAATGAAACAAGATGAGAAATAAGAATTGATGTTGTAGGATATTTGTTTATGCAAATATGTGTGGTTTAATTATGCAAAGACATGTTGTATTTGTTTATGTTGTGGAATGTTTGTTTAACTATTTAACGATGTATTGCTATTTTACCTTGCCTGCCTAAGGCACCTGATTGGTCTAATAAAAAGCTGAACGGCCAATAGCAAGGGAGGAGGTGTAGTTGGAATTTTTCCATCGCACCTGCCAGCTCACAAATAACCACACCGAGACTTCTTACTATGAAAGCTCAGCTAATGGATTAGACTTGTTCCTAACTAGCTCTTATATCTTGAATTGCCTTATTTTTATTAATTTACTGTCTGTCTTGTGGCTTTATTATCTTTACTCTGTACTGCCCACACTCTTTTCCTGCTTTCTTCACTCTGGTTGGCAGCTCTCTGGGTCTCCTTTCTTCTTAGTGTTCTCTCTGCCCTGAAAAATCCTGCCTAGCTATTGGCCACTTAGCTTTTTATTAAACCAATCATAATTACATATTTTCACCCAGTGTAAAAAATATTCCTCAGCAATAATGCTTTTATAGTCTTATACAAATCTCAGCTGGGGCCCAGGTTTGGTGGTGCATGTTTTTAATCCCAGTGATTGGAAGGTAGAGGCAGGTTGATCTCTGGAGAGCTGCGGGGTGGGGTGGGGGTGACTCAGGGAGTCCAGGTTTCTTTTCTAGTCCTGTCAGCGGAAGTTGTGCGAGTGGGAAGCGACACGGCTGGTAGTGGTTCCCTTCCCTCGGTGTGCTGCTCAGCCTTCTAAAAATGCCCAGAGGCTAGATCTTAGAAAATAAGAAAGTTTAAGTCATGCCAAGGCCAAGATCATATAAAAGTCAAAATGTAATGTCTCTAAGATAATATAAAAGGCGAAATGCAGGTTTACAATGCTGTTTTTTCTTTCTTCACTTTAGGTCTATAAAGATATGCTTCTCTCAAGAAATATCCATAGATGTGTGCACCCACAGACACAGCCAAACTTTCTTGTTGTCCCTTTGTACTTTCACAGGAAGGAGTGGAAGCTGAAAAGAAAGCCATCTCTCTTCTTTCTAAATTACGGAACGAATTACAGACAGATAAGCCAATTGTCCCCTTGGTTGATAATTGTGTTGACGCTGACATATGGAATCAGTACCTGGACTATCAGCGGAGTCTGTTAAATGAGAGCGACGGGGAGCCCCGCTGGTTCTTCTCGCCCTGGTTGTTTGTGGAGTGCTACATGTATCGGAGGGTTCACGAAGCCATCATCCAGAGGCAAGTTTACAGCTGTTGGATAGCAAGTGTTTAGTAATCCATGATTGTTTCTGAATAGTTGAGCAGGGGCCAGCAAAATGGCTGAGCAGGTAAGGAGCTTGCTGCCAAAAGTGAGGGACCCACATAGTGGAAGGGGAGAACTGACTCCTGAAAGTTGTCCTCTGGTCTGTCTTCCATAGGTGTGCCTCGTCGTGTGCGCCCCTCAATAAATGACTTCATAGGTGTGCCATGCCGTGTGTGCACCCCTCAATAAATAAGTATAAAGAAAATAATTCAGCAGATAGTAAGGATAATGTTTGGACATTTCCACAAATGATTGAATAATATGATCTTAGTGAAGATTTTGTGTCTGTGTGTATGAGCACACATGCCATGCATGCGTGTGGAGTCAGAAGACAGCTTATCGGAATCAGTTCTGTCCTTACGCCTTCACACCCAGCCTCATAAATTCTTACAAATACCTCTACAGTAAAAACAGATTTTACTGAGTAAAAGAATCATTAATTTGAAATGATTACATACAACAATTTAAGATGAATCTGTGTGTCATGGTGCATGCCTTTAATCACAACACTTAAGGGGCAGAGGCAAGCGAATCTCTGTGAGTTCAAGGCCAGCTTGGTTTACATAATGAGTTCCAGCCAGGGCTGCATAGTGAGACTTTTTTTTTTTTTTAAATTAAAGTAGAACAAAGAAAGCAAATGCTTTATTTATAACAAGAATGTGCGTAGTCACTTTTCTCGTTGTTGTGGCTGGGCACTTGCAGGAAGCAACTTAAGAGGAGGGTAATACCGGCTGCAGTGCACAGCATGCGTCTGCTCATGGCCAGGAAGGCGTGCGGCATGAGTGGGCAGTGCGGGCAGCCGGGCACATCTGCAGGCAGGAGCAGGGAATGATGGAGCTGGAGCTCAGCTCACTTCCTTCTTTTCCTGCAGCACATTTAGGCTGGGTATGCCCAGCTCAATTGACCTGATGTAGATAATCTCTCATGGACTTGTTCAGAAAGCTGCCTCCAAGGTCAATAGAAGTCATTACAAATAATATATCCGAACCTATTCCATGTAAGGAACCACCAAAATAGGGACTCTTGTCACAAGCTGTCTTAATCTTTGTTTTCTTTTTGTTTTAAAGACTTACACATGTTTTTATAGGCAGTACTTCCATGCATATGCATATTTATGTGTCTATATACAACATGTGTGTGTATATATGCACTACTTGTGTGTTTGTGTGTGTTTATATGCACTATTTGCATGTGTATGTGTGTATATCACTGTGTGTACGCATTGCTTGTGTGTGTGTACTACTTTCTTATGTATGTGTGTGCATTACTTGTGTGTGTGTGTGCTACTTGAGTATATATTTGTGTGCTTACTTCTTGAGTATGTGTGTGTTTGCACTACTTGTGTGTATATGTGTATATTCTACTTGAGTGTGTAGGTGTGTGTATACACTACTTTGTGTGCACTAGAGTGTATATGTGGATATGCACTATTTGAGTGTGCATGTGTGTGTGCTTACTACTTGAGTGTATATGTGTGTATGCACTACTTGAGTGTGTAGGTATGTTATACACTACTTGTGTGCACATGTGTATGTGCTTACTACTTGAGTGTGTAGATGTGTGTATACATTACTTTGTGTGCACTAGAGTGTATATGTGCATATGCACTATTTGAGTGTGTATGTGTGTGTGCTTACTACTTGAGTGTATATGTGTGTATGCACTACTAGAGTGTGTAGGTGTGTGCTTGCACTACTTGCACACTGGTGCCAGCTCAGTCTGGAGAGTGTCAGATTCTCTGGAACTGGAGTTCCAAGAGGTTGTAAGTCACCTGTTGTGGGTGCTGGGAGCAGAACCTGGGTCCTCTGGAAGAACAGAAGTGCTCTTAAACACCGTATTTCTCCAGCCCTAGTATTTTGTTTTTAATGACTAGAGAAAAGTCTAGATGCTACTTATTCCAAAAAAAATCCTTTCAGAGATCATTTGTTCTGTTTATTTTTTCTTAAGAAATCCTGACATGCATCTGGTTCGCAGTGCAGAAGAAGAGGCGATGGGAATTGTCCTTTTATTTTTTAGGTTCCAAAAATACAAGTTTGATGTAAGAGGAATCCTTTAGTACCTGTTTCTAAACCCCGCACAGGATGATCCAAGTGTGGATTGCAGCTCACGTTGTAATTGTAGGTCTTGGGAAACTGAGGCAGGAAGAATGTACGTTTGAGTCAGCCTGGGTTATAGAGTGCGCTCCAGTCTGTCCTCGGCTCAGAATCCCTGTTGAAGGGAAGAAATGAATCAAGTCAATACTAATTATAAATTTATTTTAGGAAATAATATAACTTTCAGTCTAGGATTTTTTTCCTTTCTTAATTTTTATATTTTCAAACATAGGAATTTGTTGCTTTTGCCAAACAGATAGATTCTAGAACTGTTTCATCTTTCAGAGACAGCTATCTGACCTGTGTTAGTTTTGCCTACTTTCAGGCTATTTATTGATTGAGGATATACACATTTTCCCCCATCTTGAGACATGGTCTCATCATCCTTGAACTCACATAGCCCAGGCTGGCTTCAAAATGATCGTCTTCCTGTCTCAGTCTCTCAAATGCTGGAGTCACAGGTGTGTACCACCACACCTGGCTCCTAAGTTTCCTTTAAATTAAATAGTATAATATATATTTATGACAGGCTTCCTCCACTGACTGTTGTATTGGTGGAATTTATCCAGTATGGGATTTTTATGAAGAACAAAGCTACAAACATTTTTATATATGTGCACATATGCATTAAAAATATTTTCCTTAATTATATATACATATATGTGCATATATCTATATATTTACAATAATTTAACTTTATTTTATGTGCATTGGTGTTAAGGTATCAGATCTCCTGGAACTGGAGTTGTAGACAGTTGTAAGTTACCATGTGAGAGTTGGGAATTGAACCCAGGTCCTCTGGAAGAACAGCCAGGGCTCTTAACTGCTAAGCCATCTCTTCTGCCCCCCTACCATGGATATTTTTTAAAGATACATTTTATTTTATTCGTGTGTATGCGTGTTTTGTCTGCATGTATGCTTATGCACCATTTGGGTGGCTAGTGCTCACAGAGGCCAGAAGAAGGCTTCAGATCCCTTTGAACTGGAGTCATAGATAGTTAGGAGCTGCTGCGTGGGTGCTCAGAATTGAATCTTGGTTCTATGGAGAAGTAACTAGTGCTCTTAACCACTGAGCCCATCTTTCTGCATATTCTGACATGTTTCTGATGAACATACACATGTGTTTCCTTTAAGACTATATGTACATGTATTGACTCAGAGCATGTGCACATACACAGCATCACTAGATTCTGAAGTAATGAGTGTTCTAAAATGGGGAACCGTACATATCTATGTGACATTTGCTCTCTGAAGCATAAGCAATAATGTCACATGAGCTGTGACTTTAATGAATGGCTGTTAATTTAAAAACATGACCATGGGTTGCAGACTTTTCTGTGGAGGGTTAGAGAATGTTTAGCTTTGTGACTAAATGGTCTCTGTCATAGGGACACAACCTTGCCACCGTGATGTGCTACAGCCGTAGCACACAGGTCAGCAAGTGCTGTAGTTACAGCCTGGGTTGCTGACACTGAGCTTCCGTTCTGTGGGGCACAGAATGTGGCACACCCCGCTCCCTCCTTCTCTCCCTTCCTTTTTCTGCTAAGACGGGGCTGGCTGCCTAAAAATCGTTATGACTCCCAGGATGTCCCCAGACTCAAGGGAATCCTCCTGACTCAGCCTTCTTCTAAGCACTGGGCTCATGGACGTAGGCTACTACTGCTTCTCTGCTTCACTGTTAGCAATTCTTGGTTTGTGGGTCAGACCGAACAGGTCTCAGCAGGGTCTGTGGACTCTGGTTAGCAGTCCCTTACATTTGAACTTGTATCCAAATGGCCTCTGTCCTTCTAAATCACCTTGAGGGACTGACTGATTTCAGTAACACTATCATTGCTAAAAAAATATGTTTAAATTCTTTAAATTTATTCCAGAGCCCATTTCTAGTCCTTAAAAAGGAAAATTAGCTTTGTTATTTTTGAGTCACTCCTCAAGTTTGTTAATCTAATGTTTTTACTCAGCTTGTTTGTGGTCTATTCTACTGATATTACTGAACGATTTTTTCTTTTTTGGAGACAGGGTTTCTCTGTGTAGTCTGGCTGTTCTGGAACTCACTCTGTAGACCAGGTTGACCTCAAACTCACAGAGATCCACCTGCCTCTACCTCCCAAGTGCTGGGATTAAAGGTGTGCACCACCACTGCCCAGCCACCGAGTGACAGGGACTTACCTGTTGCTGAAAGTAATCTGTGGAGAGGTCCAGGGTCACTGACAGGGTGTTTAATAATATGCCACAGGTTCGGAAGAGGGTTCCCAAAGAAGAGCTACAGGGTGCTCTGACAGTGACAGCGCCCTTGGAATAGAGGTCAGAAGGAGCAGCCTTCCCCTGGTACATCATTTTAAAAACATAACCTTGCCTGGTGCCGTGGCTTATGCCTGTAATCCCAGCACTCTGCAAATTGAAGCAGGAGGATTGCCTTGAGTTCTAGGCCAGCCTAGGATACAGAGTGGGAACCTGTCTCGAAAATAAAATAAGTCAGGCAGTGTTGGCACACACCTTTAGTCCAATACTTGAGAGATAGAGGAAGACAGATCTCTGAGTTCGAGGCCAGCCTGGTCTACAAAGCGAGTTCTAGGACAGCCAGAACTGTTATATAGAGAAACTTGGTTTCGGAAAAAACACCCCTCCCCTGCCAAACAAACAAACAAAAAAAGTCATTACAGAAAGCCCTGTGTAATTTTTAACCTAACGTGGACAGCCTATGAAGAATGTTGTTAATTGCAAACATCAGCTAATCAGGATGTTTTTCAAGTCCTGAACAGCAATCATGTTCGTACTTATATCTTGTTAGTTATTTTCTCACATACCTTCTCATGAAGCTGACAGAGCCACAACACAAACCTCACCTTTGACCAGAAGTAACCGGGGAGTAAAATTTGACACACTCCAAATCTGTGCGTAAATGACCGCTTGTCGTTTGCTAGTACGGACAAGAGTATTAGTTGTGTTTCCCTCGAGTGCTCTGCTCCAGCTGTCTGGTGATGACTGCGGCATTCAGGGATGGGTTTACTATCAGGTCCTCCACATAGGCTGTGAAAGGATCTAACAGTTACCTTGTAATCTCGTTTCCCGCTCCTGTTTGTGTCTGCTGGGTAAATGATTGTGGCCACAGTCACTATAATTGCTAGCTAGTTCTAGTAAAATAGTTTGAGGAGTTTGAGTTTTGTTTTATTTTCTTTGAGATAAGCTTTAACTATGAAACCCTGGTCGGCCTGGAATTTGCTCTGCACACCAGGCTAGCCTTGAACTCAGAGCTCCACCTGCCTTTGTCTCTGATGTACCAGGATTAAAGATGTGTACCAGCAGCCATGCCGGCCCAGAGATTTATTTTTGTGTGATTGAATTTGTTGGTGCTGTCTACTGTCTGTGAGTGCTGGTTGTCAAGGTGGTAATGTGTTCTTCTTGTTAGGGAACTGCGTCAGCCAGGGGAGGCTTTGTTGTTGTTGTTTGTTTTTCAAAGGGACGGACTCACATAAATGCTTCACACGTGTTTTCTCCCACCTCAGCCCTCCCATCCACGACTTCGATGTGTTTAAAGAGAGCAAAGAGGAGAACTTCTTTGAGTCACAGGAGTCAATTGACACCCTGTGTCTGCATTTGCAGCAGCTGAGACCAGCCAGAGACCTCAGTGAAGACCGGAGGAAGGAGGAGTTCCTTAGACTTCTGCAGGTATCTGCATGGTTTTCATATTCAGTCTGCAAACAGTGCTGTGGGCGTTAGTTTATACAAATGTCTATTAGTTTATGCAGATATTTATACGTCAGTGATACCTGTATTATGATTATGGTTTTGGCTACTTTTCTTTCTTTTATTTGGTGTTTTGTCTCTGAACTGTCCTTTATGTTAGCCTGAGATTTAAGAAGAAAGAGAACACTGCACGTCAGTTCATTCCTCCGTGCAGCTCACTCCGTCAGGAGATAGTTCTTTTTCCTGTGTCCTTTGTCCCACAAGTAGACCAGACCCTAAAGGGAAAGGAGGTGCTGTCCCCACGGCTCCTGTTCCCCCTAGAGAAGGCCAGAGTTGTCTTCTCATATTGCCACCATGAGCAAGCGATTGGTGTCCCAAGTCTGAAGTTGTTTTAGTCCACAGGGGGCAGTGGTCTGTTCCAAAGCGTATAGCCCTGTGACTACTCACACAAATAATTTTGGACCTATTATGCCAAGCGCTTTCCTAGACCCAAGCAGCCATAATTTTCTTTGTTTCATGTTTTGAGACAGAGTCAGAATGGTAATTCATGTAGTGCAGATGAGCCTGAAACTCAACAGCCGTCCTCCTGCCTCATCCTCTCGAGTGCTGGAAGTACACGTGGGAGTTGCCACTCCCAACCTAGGACTTGGTGATCTGAGCTGGGATGAAGGGCGTGTGCAGGGCCCCAAGGCCTCATCTCAGCAGGAGACATTGTAGCCACTGTACATGTGGGGTGCAGTGCTTACCATAGTGTGCACATGGAGGTCAGAGAACAAATTGCAGAGCTTGTCGCTCTCCTCCTACCATGTGAGTTCTAGGGACTAAATCGAGGTCATCAGGCTTGGTGGCAAAAGCTGTTACCGCCTGGACCATCTTACCAGCCCCATTTTAGGTTTTATTTTAGCCTTATGCCTTAAAAAAAAAATCATAAATTGATTTTTTTTAAAAACAGTAATGCACGTGGTTGAAAATGTATCATCTCAATTTTAGTTTTTCATTTCATTTATTTATTAATTGAGACAGGGCCTTTCGTGCTGTTCATGCTGGCCTTGGACCCCTTGGTGTAGACTTTTATTTTGAATGTAGACATTATTTGTTTGAGTCTCCTCAGGTAGCTGGGAATATAACCACATGCCACCAGACTGAGGCACTTTCCTAATTTTAAAAATTATAGCAAGCATGGTGGTAGTGCACACCTTTAATCCCAGCATTTGGAAGGCAGAGGCAGGAGGATCTTTGTAAATTCAAGGTCAGCCAGGGCTGTATAGTGAAAACCTATTTCAAAATGTGTGTTTCAGAATATACACACACACACACACACACACACACACATATATGAGAGTAGAGTCTCTCTGGGATAATATTTATTTTGTGTATGTGTGAATGAGTGAGCGTATACAATATACTATGTTACAGCACCAGATTGCTCAGAGCTGGAGTTAGGTGTCTGAGGACTCTGGGTTTGTTATGTGAGTGCTGGGAATTGAACTTGGGTCCTCATGATTGCACAGCCAGTGCTCTTAGCTACTGAGCCATCCCTGTAGCCCCTTGGGTAACTTTTTAAACAAAGTTTTATTGGAGTACAGTTAACATTTTTATGTTGGCTGTGGTAACTTTGCTTCTTAACCACTAGAGCTGGTGGTTATTACAGAGACCCTGTGGCCCATGGCCTTTTTTCTGGCTATGCTGGGGTTGAACTCAGGCCTTTAAACATGCCAGGCAAGTGCTGTAACCCTGAGCTCCAACCCACTGAATGCGTCTATAGTCGAGACTGTGGTGTACTATGACAAGCATTCCCGCATCCTCAGGAGGGCAGAGGGCGCTGTTCTCATTCCCTTGCAGAACCTCAACCTTAGGGACATGAATTGCTGGTGATCTGTAATAGAAGATGTTGGAGTTTGAACACAGATGTGACTCTGAGCCTTCAGTCCTAGACATGGGATTTTTTTAGCTTAAAAAACATAGGATTACATATCATTTTCGAAAAATTAGCATCAAGCATTACTTCAGTATACAGCTAAATAATAAGCAAATGACTGCATAGGGCATGTGGTTAACTTCACCTGTCGTAGGGTTGGGTCTGGAGACATCTCTCCATCCAGTTTCTGTTAGCAAGCAAATAGAGGAGCTCGTTTCAGATATGCCCTCCTCCTAAGGTCATCCAGTCATTCTCGGACAAGCCCTCCTGTGGTTGTACGATCGGTACAAAGAAGCAGTGCGATTTGGAGATGTGGAGAAGAAAAGGACTTTGCTTTTCCTCTTGATTTCACAGCATCTGATGGCATTTTAATATCTTTGTATTTAAGTAAGAAACGTAGGTACTATATTGCTTAAAATTTTCATATAATCACTAAAATATCATTGTTTTTACCTTAGTACAGGATCACATAAATACATTCTGTGCTGTTGGAGAAAATGTAGATTTAGTGGACATTTTAGGAATTTTGTAAAGATACTATGAATGTTTTGGGTGCCTTCCTGTACAGTGGAGTTTTTCTTGGTTATGTAAAAGAGTAATGGCCTTTTTCCCCCTTTCCATTTCAGATCTCCCTCTGGGGAAATAAGTGTGACTTGTCTCTGTCAGGTGGAGAAAGCAGTTCCCAGAAGACCAATGTCATCAACTCTTTGGAAGGCCTGAAACCATTCATTCTGATAGATGACACAGAATCTCTTTGGACATTGCTCAGTAAATGCAAGAAAACAGCAGAAACATCCGTAGTTAGAGTAGACATTGTTCTGGATAATTCTGGCTTTGAACTTGTTACAGATCTAGTATTCGCTGACTTCTTGTTATCGTCTGAGTTAGCTACTGAGATTCATTTTCACGGGAAAACTATCCCGTGGTTTGTGTCTGACGTTACTGTGCATGACTTTAATTGGACGGTTGAACACGTGAGGAGTAGTAACGAGAAGTCCACGTCTGCCTGTGGTGCTCACTGGGCAGACCATGTTAGGGTGGGCAGATGGACTTACCACGATCATACATTTTGGACTCTGCCCCACCCATATTGTGCGATGCCCCAGGTCGCCCCTGATCTGTACGCTGAACTACAAAAGGCATGCCTTGTTTTATTCAAGGGGGATTTGAATTATAGGAAGCTGATGAGTGACAGAAAGTGGGAGTTTACCACTCCATTCCATCAGGCCCTGAGTGGCTTCCACCCTGCACCTCTGTGTAGCATAAGAACATTAAAGGCTGAGCTGCAGGTGGGTCTCCAGCCCGGGCAGGCCGAGCAGCTCATGGCGTCTGATCCCCACTGGCTGACCACTGGCAAGTATGGGATATTTCAGTTCGATGGTCCCGTTTGACCGTGCGCAGGGATTCCCAGCTAATCTCCTTTCAGCCCCAGAAAAGCAGTGCATGGATCTAGTCCTGCTTCTCACCAGCCACGGGCAGCCCCATTTCTCAGCTCCTGTGCCACCTTACACAGTAGATGGCAGAACAATTTCCCTGCTGTCGTGTTTGGGAAGACGGGTCTTTAAGCTAGTTACACTATGCTGGAATTTTAATCACTATTTCAAGTTAAATGCATACGTTTAAGTGGTTTTTAATGAACTCATTTTTAATTGCAAAGAATAAAAGTGAATTCTGCTTTTTAACTTTGTTAACCTTGTTTTTTCCTTCCTTAAATAGAATGATTATTTAATATTCTAAGAAGACTAAATATTGTTAACTTAGTTTTGGCTTTTGCATTAATGGCCTAATGAGCATATGCCTTGTGACAGCCCTGCAGGGAGGCATGTCGTGCTGCTCGAACACAGGCAGAATTACCTCAGACCGAACTACCGCCTGCTGTCCTGCATGCGTCTAAGGTGTAAAGCCTGTTTCCTTGCCCGACTTGTCTGGGATGTGGGTCAGAGCAGAAACTGGACATTGTGAAACAGCAGTGTCTGACGAAGGACAAATGCAGCCTTCCTATTCTCAGATTTCCATGCGGAAGTCAACACACAGGTTTCCAGAGAGCAGTTTCCGTCCTCAGTAGCACAAGAGTGTGTCAGGTGTAAAGGCTTGTTTTGCATTCTTTTAGATACGGCCAGTCCAAGCCCATTCTTTATATTACACTTGTATTGTTTTTGACCTCAGCTGCCAGAGTCTGCAAGTTCATGCTACTTTGTTTTGAAACAAATTGGAAACAAACCAGGAAATGTTTTTGTGTACTGGAATAATAAATGAATTTTACTGAGAAATATCACTAGTTTTGCTTTCTTTCGGGACGGGTGAAAAGGAGAAGATTGACAATGAGATCTGCATTGTATACGCACTGTGTATTTTGACTGTTACCTAAAGCTGTTGTGAGATCATGTGATGTAAATGAAGTTAGACCCTGCTCTTGTTCAGTCTTGGGATTCTTTCAAGATGTTTAAAGCCATCTGGGATGTACTGCTTCCTGCTCACAGGTCAGTTTTAAGCATCAAGTCATTGAAATGCTCAGTAAGTTGTAACTGCAGAACCTGACGTTCAGAATGAGATGTTTTGACGGGCTTCCTGGCAGTGACGTGAGCGGTCATACACCACACTTGGTGTTCACTGTTCTGGCGTCCCCTACTTCATGGCAGTGACGTGAGCGGTCATACACCACACTTGGTGTTCACTGTTCTGGCGTCCCCTACTTCATGGCAGTGACGTGAGCTGTCATACACCACACTTGGTGTTCACTGTTCTGGCGTCCCCTACTTTTGCTCTGTGGTTTATGAAGAACACACATGGTAGTGTTTGAGAAAGTGGTTCAGCCCCACCCCCTGCAAGGGAGAGCCAGAGAAGAAAGGGTCATCCAGGAGAGTAAGTTCAAGATGGAGTTCTTATGGATGCGTAGTAGGAAACGGTACCTTCCTGTTGGTTGTTTTTTCATTGAGACAGATTCATTCTGTGTAGCCTAGGGTGCCCTTGAACTCTCTGTGATCCTCCTGCCTCAGCCTCCCAAGTAGTGGTGAGATTACAAACATGAACTAATGATCCCCCCCCCCCAATTTTTTTAGTACTTACTATATTGCCAATGTTGGCCTAGAACTCTGTTTGTTTGGGCTAGTGTCTCTCTCTAGCCCTGGCTGTCCTAAACACTGAGCCAGGTGGCCTTGCTCAGTGATCTACCTGCCTCTGTCTCCTGGCTGGAATTAAAGGCATGCGCCTCCATACCTGGCTAGTCTAGAACTCTTAGCTGCAGTGCAGGTTGGTCTCAAACTTATCATCTGGCCTCAGCCTTCCAAGTGCTAAGATTGCAGGTATGTTTGATAGGCCCGCTTACCAGTTGATTTTTAAAACAGCTTTATTGCCGTAATTAGAAACGATTTAGTCCAAGTGCACAGTATTTTAGTACACATAAGCTTGTACAACAGACCAGAACATTTGTCACCCCTAAAGTCGATCCAGCACCATGGAGAACACTAAATTCTGTGCATTTGTTTACATATACTGGGCATTTAATATAAATAGAATAATAAAATGTGTGGCCCTTTGTGACTGGCTTCTTTTAAAAGATCTTTAGTAGTCACAATTTTCACTACTCCCTTGTGACAGTTAAATAGTACTCTGGTGTATAGGTATACCACATTTGACTTGCCCATCAGCGTTCTTTCTCTTTTTTCTCCTTTGTTTATTTTAATATGTTTGTTTTCAGATAGGGTCTCACATTGCCCAAGCTGGCATTGAACTTGTTATGCAGCCTAGGATGCAATTAGTGATCTCCGAGCCTCCACCTTCCAAGTGCTGGGATTACAGTGATGGGCTGGCCCAGAGTTTCCATTTGCTCATTCAGGATGCTGTTGCTATGGCTACTGATGGATGGATACTGGAGTTTCCTGTTTTCTAGGTAGATATTGAGGAGTGATAGTGCTAGGTCATGTAGTGGCTTGAACTTTCTCAAATGTCACCGCTTCATAGTTCCTTCAGCAGTGCATCAGGGCTCCAGTGGCCCACACCCTTGTTAGCACCCAGCACAGTTGATGGTTTTGATTATATCCATGATGCTGGGCATTGAGCGAATGATGAGCATACTGACCATTTCTATGTTTCTTTGGGTCATAAGTTTGAGGTGAGCTGGGACTATAGATACTAGAGTTCCAGACCAGCTGAGGCTACACAGTGAGGCCCTGTCTTAACAACAAAAAATTGGACCAGGAAATTATCTTACCAGATAAAAGATTGGTAAATATTTTCCTGCCATTCTCTAGGTTATCCATTTTACTTGTTTTAATTTTTTTTTTAAAACAGTGTTATATGACTCAGGTTGGCTTGGCACTGGCCATGTAACTCAGGTTATGACCTGTAGGTGGAGTTTTTCTTTGGGACTGCAGGCTCCCAAATAACCACATAGAGACATACTATTAATTATAAATGCTCAGCCAATAGCTTGGGCTTATTATTAACTAGCTCTTACAGCTTAGAGTAACCTATATTTCTTACCTATGCTCTACCACACGGTGAAACCTTCTTCAGCTCAGCGTGTTCTGCTTCCTCTGTGTCTGGCAGCTGGCAACTCTACTCCCCTTCTTTCCCTATGCTCTCTTTGTCCACAAGTCCCACCTAACTTCTGCCTGCTCAGCTATTGGCCATTCGGCCCTGTATTAGACCAATGAGAGCAACAAACAGTCACAGTGTACAAAAAGGTTATTCCATAACTATGACCTCAAACTTGCAGTCCTCTTGTTGCTTCATCCTCTTGAGTACTGAGATAACAATCTATATGTCTGGTCAGGCAATGGTGTTGCACGCCTTTAATCCAGCACTCGGGAAGCAGAGACAGATGGAGCTCTGTGAGATTGAGGCCAGCCTGGTCTACAGAGAAATCCTGTCTTGAAAAACCAGCCAGCCAGCAAACAAAAGACAATCTGTATGTATGTCTTTCTATTCTCTTTCTATTAAATATACACATTAGATTGACCTGCAGATGGATGGGAACACACACACACACACACACACACACACACACACACACACACAACACGTGCTTAAGAATAGGTTAAAGAGGCTCCAGGGTTCAGAAACTCCCAAAGTCAGGGTCAGATTTAAGGAGCAAGGAAGAGTCTGTAGTTGACCAGACTGCAGAGGTTGGTACCAGGATGTGGATAGTCACTGTGATGGACCTGACTGTGTTGGTCTGAGGGAGGGAGGTGTATTGTAGAAGCTTTTGGAATTTTGGCCTGGAAGTGCTCAGAGCCTAGTGAGTTGCTGCAGGAACTCGGAAGGTAAGAATATTCAGAAAAAAAGCTGACAACGGCAGCCTGGCTTGTGAGAGTCCTTTGAAGACACTTGCCATTTGTGTGATCGTTTTGAGTGATGAATCTGTAGAAGTGAAACCTTTGCCTTCCTGGGACAACGGACAATGGTCTGCTAGGGCTGGAAACCCAGTTGTGATTGTAAGAGCCCAGCATCACTGAGGTGAAATCTGGGAACTCTCTCTTCAGGGTCAGAAGCTGTGGTCCTGAAGGGGCCGAGGCTGTGCTTGCGCTGGCTGTCAAACTTGCTAGCATGTAAGAGCCTCCCAGGTGGTGCTGGGTTTGAAGGAATGACGGGGCCACAGAGAGCAGCTGAGGCTTGGCACTGTGAGGCGAAGGTGCAGCTTCAGGTGCAGCAGAAACCCCAGGATGGAGAAAATCATGGAGAGAAGCCAAGGCTTGGCACCATGTGAGAAGTGAGGTCCCTGCAGAGAGACACCACACTTGGAAGGAGGGAGCCTCAGTGGAGAAATCGCCTCCATCAGGTTGGCCTGTGGACTTGTCTGTGGGGTATTCTTTTGAATACTGATGGCTGTGGGAAGGCCAGCCTACTGCAGGTAGTGCCTTGCCTGGGCAGGTGGTCCTGAGTTGTATAAACAAGGCCAGCTGGGTACATCAGAGGAGCGAGCCAGGAAGCAGGGCTTTTCCATAGTTTCTGCTTCAGTTCCTGTCTCCAGGATCCTGCCTGGGCTTTTGCTTGATTTGGGCTGGCTGTTCTTGCGAGCCAAACACTTGCCTCTCTGAGCTGGTTTTTGGTTGGTGATTTATCACCGCCTCAGAAAAGGCCTTAGGAGCCGTAGACCCAGAACTGGGCAGGTGGAGAATGTCAGGAGGAAGTCCCAGGCCATTTTATGGGTCAGTTTGAAATAGGTCGAGGGTTAAGTGTGGGAGAAACTGCACTTGAACTGGAGCCTGGGGACACTGGCAGGAATCCTTGACTGGAGCAGTATTTCTTGGATGAGGACTTGGGGACAGGTGCCTGGATGATTAGTCAATGTGCCTGCCACTGTCGTGGAATATTACCTTAACTAGGCTAAGATACGTTACGTTTGTTTATGCTGCGACATATTTTAACTATGTGAAAGTGTGTTACATTGGTTTGTGCTGTATTTGTTTTAATTATGTAAAAATGTCTTGCCTTTGTTTCCCCGTTGTCTGCCTAAGGCACCTGATTGGTCTAATAAAAAGCTGAATGGCCAATAGCTAGGCAGGAGAGGGATGGGCAGGGCTGGCGAGCAGAGAGAATAAGTAGGAGGAGAAAGGCTCATAGAAGGAAGGGAGCAGAGAAGGAGGGAGAAAGAGAAGGAGATGCCAGGCATATGATATACAGAAGGAAAGAAAGGCAGAAAGACCCAAGGCAAAATGTAGATGAAGAGAAACGGGTTAAGTCCTAAGAGCTAGCGAGACAAGCATAAGATAAGCCCGAGCATTCGTAACGGAGAAGTCTCTGTGTCATGATTTGGGAGTTGGTTGGCGGCCCAAAAGAACTTTCAGTCTCAGGGTATTCCTTCTGGAGTCCAGGCAGGGGGTTCCACCGCCGTGGAACTGTGACTGAATGGCTCGTGTAACCCCATGCATCCTTAGGCATCATTTTTATTATCTGTGCCATCTGCACTGGCTGACAGTGGTTGTTTGAGCCTTTGAACAATGTGTTACAGCTGCTCTTTCCTGGTGTTGAGGCTCAAAGCGGCATGACTCAGGTCAAGACTGTAGCTTTATGCGATGGGGTTATTTCAAGCTAAGAGAGGCCTGAAGACTGATAGTCCATAGGAGACTAAGCCAGAGCAGGCCTCTTCCGCTTTCATAGGATGTGGAAGGAGTCTGTTAATGGCACCAACCATGATAATTTTGAGTCTGTCGTATTATGCTCAATATGATGATCTTCACACCCATTTTCCATTTCTTTTTCTGTGGTTGACTAAAACTTCATTGTATGTTAGCCATGTTTTCCTTACCCATGCCTCTGTTTGTGAGTACTTGGTCTTACGGTGTAAGTTGGCTATTCTGAATGTCGAACATTTCCCCCACATATTTATTAGCCCTCGACTCTTTTTTGACTTCTTTGAGACAGAGTCTTGCCATGTAGCTCTGATTATCCTAGAACAGCCTATAGATCAGGCTGGCCTCAAATTCTCCTGCCTCTGTCTTCTTAGTTCCAAGACTAAAGGTGTGCATAACCATGCTCAGCAGCCCTGACAGCATCCTACTGGTCATTAATTCAACACCCAAATTTTGAAAGAGAAACATTTAAATCATGATACCGTTTCCTATTAATTGTGTGGCCCAAATCATAATCTCAAGAAATACTGTGAAGTCAGATGTTCTTTCTGGTTTGTTTGGGCTACATTAATCTCAACAGCAGATTATATTAGGGAAGCTATAAACACATTAACACATAGTAGCATTCTGGTATCTACTTATGGGCATTAGAATATTGCATCAATGCTGATATTTTTTTCTTCCTTAGTTGAAGAACCTCTGTGGCTCTGCAACCCCAGCCCATGCTAAGCAGTCCCATCAGAGACCATCCAATCTATTCTCTTTTCCTTCTGCTTTTGCTTTTTGAGGCATCCCATTTCCCTGCTCAGTTTCTTGAATATTTCTTCACTCTATCTCTAGACTGTCTACAAAATAAACAAAGGAACCAGTTCATCCTGAAGATACTTCTCATAGGTGGATTTCAGGAGTTGCCCACCTCCTGGGACAGCCAAGACCTGCATCTTTGGTGACTTCAGTTCTGCTGGAATTTAATACAAAATTTAGGCACAAGGGGGAGATCTGTTAGCGCAGTGGAGTGGCTGGATTGTGCACAGAAATTTCAGCGAGAAAGGCTAGCAAAACATGATTTTCATTTTGGCTGCAAGCATTCTTGTGTTTTCAACTTTAAAATGACTACAGTGGAGCTAGCCATCTGCCATGGTGATCAGGGCAAGCATAGTATAGAGGTGCATGTCTTCATCCATTTTGGGGACTTAATTCCTGCATAGATTGTTTGCAACAACATATTACAATGATTTGTCATTAGGCAGACTGGAAACTAAAATTCAGGAAGATGAAAAATATCAGAAAACAGTCACACTGTAGAAAAATCTTTCTATGAAAAAGAAATAGCTTCTCATTCTTACAGCCTTTGCTTGAATGTTACACATAGTAAATTAAAGGGAAGAATGCCATAAACTTCCCTAATGTATTAATTGTGGATGTAACAAGTGATGTTTTAAAAACACAATTGAGTGGACTTGTTGGCATACAAAAGAGTTCTAAGATAGCCCAGAATGGAGTATAACAAAGCTTTATTTATTTGGGGATAAATTCACAGAATGAGTAGTGATCCACAGTCCTCTGTGTGCACTGGAACTGAATCCAGCAGTCAAGAGGCCCGCACACACTTTTCATCTTCATTTATAGTACAAGAGACCACGCCCACAGTGGGCTGATATCTTAAAGGCTGTTGGCTGAAGGAGTTCCCACAGTACCTCCCCCTTTTGTCTAAAGAGAGTTCTAAGCCTAATACAAAACTATATACAATAAGAACAAATACCAGTGTATTGTCCAGGGAAAAGAAGAGGCAAAAACATATATAAAAAATAGAATTACAACCAGCATGAACACATCAAACAAATAATATATGCTAGATTTTCAATAGTTATCCTATCTAAGGAGTCTAAGTCTTATATTAAAAATGGCTTGGTTAAGTCATGAGAGAAAAGTAACTATGGTGATCTAGTCAACCCTATCAAAGACCTGAGGAGGGAATAATATTAGTCAAGTAAACAGGAAGTATAATCAGGCAACTTCCAAAAGGTGCAAGAAATGACTACCTGAGCAATCACACAAAGTCTCATTTGCAATGTTGGGGCAACCAACTTTGGCTGAGGCCTAGAATAACTGATAGACCATTTCCAGAGGCAGGAAAATTTGAAAAACTGTCTGACTCTGTCTTGACAAGGGTTGGCAGTCTTTTTGCTTGTATCCTGCTGTCCAGTCTGGACACTGTGCATTTTGTCAGTGGTCGAGGCAAGGGCAGTTCTTTGCCCAAAGGTCAGTTTTGTCAAGAAGAAAACAAACTCCAAGTGGAGTGTCTTCAGTGCTCAACATTCTCTTCAGAATAGATCAGTGCTGCAAGGAGCAATTGTGTCTCACGTCAACAGAATCCTAAGTTATTTAAATACCATATTTTACAGTTCTTTGAAGTGTTTAAAGATTACCTATCTATGTGCAATACAATCTCTCTGCATCTAAAGAACCTGAGTAGTCTAACTAAGGCTTCATATTAAGAAATTAAGCAATCTTTAAACAACTGTGCAGCAAATGAGGACTTCAAAATGTAAACAATATATAAGTATCTTGGTCAGAGGTAGAAATGTATAGTGTAATATGATAAATATATACAAAATATCTTAAGCAGAAATAGAAACATGCATGCATGCAATATGACAAAAATAACTTGGCATAGGTGCATAAATATTGTAAACAGAAATAGGAGCATATTCAATATAACAAATATAATTTGAATTTTTATCAATATATAAGAATCTATACCAATGTAAATTGTCTATAAACAAATAGCTCATAAATAATCTCACTATTACTTACTATTATTATTAGTGTGCTTAAACTCACACTAATCTTTTTTAAAAATATTTATTTATTATGTATACAATATTCTTTCTGCATGTATGCCTGAAGGCCAGAAGAGGGCACCAGACCTCATTGCAGATGGTTGTGAGCCACCATGTGGTTTCTGGGAATTGAACTCAGGACCTTTGGAAGAGCAGGCAATGCTCTTAACTGCTGAGCCATCTCTCCAGCAAGCTCACACTAATCTACCTGTTATCCCATCCCATTCATTCCCCTTTATTTTTTTTCAAGAGAGATCCCTGAGCCTACTTTATTTCTACCCCCTACCCTATACCAGTTATAACCAACCCCTAATAGCTGTCCCTAACCCTGAGGACAAACTTTGTTGGCAGAGGGGACATCGTTTTCTAGAATTACTTCTAGTTGTCATGGGGACAATGCTATTTCTATGGAATCCTCTAAAAATTAAAATAATGGTTAAGTTTCAGGATTACTGTCTGGTATAATTGCAGATAGTCTCTGAGTAGTTGGTAGGGTTCTTCTGTTGGGCACCATTTTGTAATTGGAGACTGCTCAGCTATTTCCCATCTGCACAGATCTGAATAATCTTAAAGAAACTATATTAATTACAACATTGTTTGGCCGATGACTCAGGCATATTTCTTGCTAGCTCTTCTTACATCTTAAATTTGCTCATTTCTATTAATCTGCATATTACCATGAGTCTGTGATTTACCGGAAAGATTCAGGGTGTCTTCCTCCTTAGGCAGCTACATGGTGTCTCTCTGACTCTCCTACTCTCTCTATATCTCTGTTCGAATTTCACACCTGGTTTTACTCTGCTAAGCCACTGGCAGAAATAGCTTCTTTATTAGCCAATAGTAAAAAAACATATTCAAGCATACAGAGGGAAATCCCACATCACTGATTTAAAGGAATAACTTTCTGGACTATCTTCATGTATAAAGACACAAATTGAGCTAGGCAGCAGTGGCGCATGCCTTTAATCCCAGCATTTAGGAGGCAGAGTCAGGTGGATCTCTGAGTTTGAGGCCAGCCTGGTCTCCATAGGAAGTTTCAGGACATCCAGGGCTACACAGAGAAATCCTGTCTTGAAAAACCACACACACAAAAAAAGACACATCTGAGAGGTGGTGGCGCACACTGTTAATTCCAGCACAAAGGAAGCAGGGGCAGACAGAGATTTGTGAGTTAGAGGCCAGCCTGGTCTACAGAGCTTGTTCCAGGTCAGGCTCCAAAGCTACAGAGAAACCCTGTCTCGAAAAACAAAGCAAACAAAAGAAGACAGAAACTGGGCTTCCTGCATCTCTAATTCAGCGACTCTTACGTTGGTGTTCGAGAGGGTCAGAGGGGAGCATTCAAGTGCAATGGTTTATAAACTGCGGGGGTGGTGAGTCTGTACTTTTAATATCCCCTAATTAAGCTATAGTGTTGTAGATCTCAGCACAAGCAGTCACGTGTCACATCAGATGACAGTTCCTTCAGCCGTCCTTCAGTGCTGATTCTTCACCGTGTCTCAGTCAGAACCCTAGGTCCATTTTTAAATGATTTAAAGCCTTTAAACATTTATTTGGAGAAGTCCAAATTACTGTATAAAAGCAACTAAAAATCTCATTTTCCCCCCCTTTTCTCTTCATACTTCCTTTCTTTCCTTTCATGAAGTTGTTGAAAAGAACAGCTGGGTTTGTTTTGATTTCTATTTACTTATCTGTTTGGTGCTAGCGCTAGACTCCAGGGTCTTTTTGCTCACACAAAGCACACACTGTGCCATTGAGTCACATCCCTAGCCCTTCCTACCTCACACATTGAGGGGACAGATTATAGTGTGTTTTTCTTTTTATCTTGAATCTCAATAGAGTGCTCTCCTTCATGTTCTCAAATGAATCTTTAAAATAAATGGTTTTTTTGTTTTGTTTTTTGAGACAGGATTTTTCTCTGTAGTTCCAACTGTCCTGGAACTCACTCTGTAGACCCGACTGGCCTCAAACATAGAGATTCACCTGTCTCTGTCTCTCAAGTGATGGGGTTAAAGGTATGTACCACCACTACTTAGCAAATGAAAGATTCTTATGTATGCATATATAGACTAAGCCATTAGTTTTTGTTTGTTTGTTTGTTTGTTTGAGATAGGGTCTTCCTCTGTAACCCTTTGTGGCTGGTAACTGTCTACGTAGCTCAGGATGTCCTTAAGATTATAGTAATCCTCCTGTCTCTGTCTCCCAAGTACTGAGATTACAAGTGTGTATGCCACTAACCCTGGCATAAAGGTTTTTGTTGTTTTGTTTTTTTATAAAACCCAAGAAAGCCAGGCATGGTGGTACATTCCTGTGACCTCATCATGTGGGAGACTGAAGCACTAGAATGACCATGAGTTCAAGACCAGCCTGGACAATACAGCAAGATCTTGTCTTGAAAAACAAAACCAAAGTTGAAGTGGAATCCCAAGTAGGGGTGTGTCCCTACAAGTAAGCATCCGGGAAGGGCAGTCAGGACCATCAGGAGTTGGAAGCTGGTCTGGACTACATGATGAGTTCCAAGCCAGCCTGGGCTCTATGAGACACTGTCTCACAAATGATATAAGTCAGTAAAAAAATAAATAAATAAAATAAAAGAACATGAAAAAGGCAAGCAAAGTATGGAAAAACCCCCAATGGAATGGTTTTCCTATTTAGAACCTAGAACCAAAATTCACGAACTAATATTTCATTCATTTTTTTTTGGCTTTCCAGACTGGAGGCACATAAAATTCGTCAGACACAAAATGTACAGTTACCATGGATGAAGCGCTGCATTGCAGGCAGAGTATTAAACACCTTACTCATAACGTGGCACAATATGCTAATACAGATGCCTGCAGATACTGCAGGCAAATATATTTGCTATAGATGGCTTTCACAGACATCAAATGGCAAGAGTGTTTGTTGTTGCTTTGAGGCCAGGTCTTACACTGTAGCTCAGGGTGGCCTAGGACTCATTGTATAGCCTAGGCTGATGTCAAACTTGTAACAATCCTCCTGTGTCAGCCTCTAGTGGGCTGGGATGATGACCATGAGTCATCACGCCCAACTGAACACAGGAGTTTAAGTTACAGGCACAAGGTTATCTAGTTAGTCAGTGAATCAAAATTTAAACTCCACTCTGTTGGAATTCAAAACTCTGTTTATATCTTTGTAAGTTACTTCATTTTAGCATGATTTATAGCCATGCGATTATTTTCAATGAGTAAATACACTAACAGCAGCAACAAGAGGCAGGGTTCTGAATGTAAGCTGCACTATGAATTTCAAATACAGCACAGGGGGCTGGAGAGATGGCTCAGCAGTTAAGAGCACCAGCTGCTCTTTCAGAGGACCCAGGTTTAATTTCCAGCACCCACATGGCCGCTCACAACTGTCAGAGACTCCAGTTCCAAGGGATCTGATACCTTCACACCAATGCATATAAAATAAAGTTAAATAAAAAAAGTTCAACTACATCTCAGCCTCCCAAGTTCTGCAATGAAGATCCATGGTGGACAGATGGAGGCTGTTTTTTGGTAATGTTGCAGTTAGCATCACTTGGCACATTCAAATTCCTGGGTTTTTACAATCCTTGAAGACCACATGAGATGCAACCTTTCTGTAAGATCTTCAGTGTCGAGAGCCCCAACATGAACAACTCCCACAATGAGAAGACATGGCTCATAGTGCAGGCCACAAGCAGCTGGAAGCTAGTGGGGAAGAAAAAGGAAATTATCTGGGGGGACAGATGGAAGCATTTGACAAAGATGAACTGGCACACTCTTCTAACCAAAGGGATGCTAATAAAACTTGTTTTGCTTTCTTGGTGAGATCCAAATTTTGCTCATAAAACGATCCCAGTTCTAGCTTGGTCTTTGACGACATTCCCAACAAATTAGTTAAAATTAAATGAGGTCCATTTTTATGTTCGTCTCTGAAGGAGACTTCGATGTTTCCATTTCCTTTGATTCTTTTGACTTGAGCTGCTGAAGCCCTCGTAACTGTGGAAAATGCACCTGGCTGTTATCAAAATGGGTATCTACTCGGGGTTGAGAACTTGGGCGAGGATTCCAGTCCTACCCCAATACTAATTAACATTGCTCTTTCAGATAGCATATCTGGCTTCAGTGTTCAGTTATTTTTATACTTAAGGTCCTTTATCCATTGATGGAGGAAGGTCATTGGTTAATTAAATAAAGAAG
>NC_022034.1:16865240-16867571 GCF_000317375.1 Microtus ochrogaster | reverse complement strand
ATAAAAGAAATTCCACACCCTCTTCCCCACTTAGTGTCATTTTTCTTCATGGAAAACCCCTGTGAGATATACGGTGATTGGTGGTGCCAACGCGTTAGAAATTGTGGACGTGTCTGTGGGCGATTTTCTTGATTAAGCTAATTAAGGTGGGAAGGGGCCTCTACCACTCTGGAGGCTGTGGCACCAGGAGAATGGAGCCAATACATGAGGCAGACTAAGGTCTCACGCAATAGCCAATTTTATTCAAAACACAAGACAATGTATAGTTTGAGACTTTACAAGAGTCACGTGAGCACAGTGTGCAATCACAAGGACAAGCTACACGTGACAAACACGTTCGCGTACAAATAGCCAGCTGTGATGAATAATCTGACGTAAACTCACTCCTGTCTGAGATACGTGGGAGGGGCCCGAAAGCACAGTGTGATTTGCTGCTCCACACTCCTGGGGCCTTGAGTCCTCTGCTGTGATGAACCGTAAGAGACCAGCTATCAGAACCCCTCGGCTCAAGCCGCTCTCCTCAGAGAAAGTGCACTGAGACACAGCCATCCTGAGCAGGTGAGAGGGACCTGGGGTACTGCACAATGTGGTTTTGGAAGCTTAGCAATTTGGCAGATTTAAAATGGTTCCTGTAAGGTAAATCATGAGTGGGGTGTGGTGTGCACAGCTTTAGTTCAGCTCGCTGGAGGCTCTTGGTGAGTTCAAGGCCAGCCCAGTCAACAGATTGAGTTCCCAGACTGCCAGGATGACACAGTGAAAACCCTGTCTGAAGTAAACAAACAAATAATTTAAAAAAGGATAAACCATGAGGGAATGATTAGAAGGAGATTTCTCTTTCCATTCTCAGAAGGTTTCCATGTATGGACATCACGTTGCTTTTCCTCTATTTTACAAACACATTCAGAATAAAAGCTTGCTTTTAACATCACATTTTAAATTGACATACTACAAATTTGGGTTTAGAGTACAGTTCTGTGAATTTCAACATACAGACATGCTAATAGCACCGTAATTAAGATGCAAAACAATTCCACTCCTCTAGGCCTCCTGTGCACTTACAGTGCCCAGCTCCTACCTTCCCTCTTATTTTTGGGTCTCAGATCTATCCTTGGAAGTGTTCTCCTGTTGCTGTTTGTTTGTTTTGTTTTTTGAGACGTGTCTCATTATGTAGTTGGGGCTGGCCTGGAGCTCTATGTAGACCAGGGAGGCTTTGAACTCACAGGCTGCCCTCCTGTCTCGTCTCCCAAGCCCTGAAATTACAGCACCATGACATCATGCCCAGTAAGGCTCTCTCTCTCTCTCTCTCTCTCTCTCTCTCTCTCTCTCTCTCTCTCTCTCTCTCGGAAGGGCTACCACTCAACTCTCAAATAAATACATGGAGATTCATTCTTTCTTTTGAATGCTCAGCCTTAGCCTGCCTTGTTTCTAGCCAACTTTTCTAATTTAAATTATCCTTTTTCTCTTTAACAACATTTTGCCTCTGGGATTTTTATCTTTCTCTATTCTATATATCTTTCATTCCTTCTCACTTCGTGATTGACTGTGTGGCTGGGTGACTGGACCCTGGCTTCCTCTTGTGGAGCCTCCATTTCTCCTCCTATCTATTCTCTCTGAATGGCAGCCCCACCTTTCCCTCTCCTGCATAGCTATTGACTGCTTGGCTCTTCATTAGACCAATCAGGTGTTAAACAAATTCAACATAAAAGAATGTAACACATCTTTGCATCATTAAATAAATGTTCCACAGTGTAAACAAATGTAACACATCTTCAACTAATATTCCACAATATGTCACATAGAGGGGACCCAACAGTACAGGCCTTTGAATGGCTTCTTTCGCTTAGCATAAAATCTCTGGGAATGATGCATGGGTATCATGATTGACAAGGCACAGGGAAGGGCAATGAAGCTGTGGGAAGGAACTGCGGGCTCTCTTGTAGGGCTGTGATGTTTCTGGGACAGAAAGAATCAGGTGCTGTAAGTTCGCTAGGAAATCCATCCATTTATCCTTTTATATTGTTGTTTATGGAGCCACAAACAGGTGCCAGCTAAACACGGGTGTAGTGGGTGAAAAGTCAAGTGATGGGCCCCTCACCCCCATTCTCTGAGCTAGAGCTATCACTTATTAGAAAGGTGTCTGCCCAGAATTTGCAAGGCCCTGAGTTCAGTGTCTAGCATTGGGGAAAATAAAGTCTCTTCAAGGCTTTTTTTTTTTTTTTTTTTAATTTTATCATGTGCATTGGTGTTTTGCCCTAGGTTTCAGGTCCCCTGGAATTGGAGTTACAGATAGTTGTGAACTGCCATGTGGGTGCTGGGAACTGAACCCCGGGT
>NC_022034.1:16844659-16865100 GCF_000317375.1 Microtus ochrogaster | reverse complement strand
CAGGCTGGTCTTGAACTCACAGAGATCCGCCTGCCTCTGCCTCCCGAGTGCTGGGATTAAAGGCATGCGCCACCACCGCCCGGCTTTCAAGGATCTTGAAAAGAAGAAAACATGCAAATCTCCCAGGCTTAAATGCCAAGAAAGTTGTGCACTGGGTAGTCAGGCAGACAGAAAGGGGCTTTCTTAGAAAGAGTGGTTGGGGAGGTAACCAAGTAGATCAAATTGGACCACAGATAAGAAAAAAATATACAAGTAAGCCACATAGCCATGAGGGGATCCGATCAGGCCTGGGGAACTGGTCGCCATGTTTTAGGTGGTTACATTGTGGCAGTGGAGTCAATGCTGGTACACCTGTGGGGATGCAGTCAGGCCATGGGAGGTCTTGGTTACTACTGAAAGGTCTTTAGATCTTCCTCATAGTGTAAGAGTATCCATTGGAGAGATCTGTAGGAAAAAAGTGAGTAGGTCAGGTCTGTGTCTGATGAAGGCTTTTTGGGCTGCCTGGCCAGAGAACAGCTTATTAGAGAATGTGTATAAGATGGGTTGGAAGGGTGGGGGAAACCTAGGCAAAGGCAATAATGGGACATTGGTGTGTGTTGTAAGGAGGCCACTAGTTAGTTCCCGGGCTGCTTAGCCCTGAAATAATCACACAGAAACTGTATGATTTAAATCACTGCTTGGCCCATTAGCTCTAGCTTCTTATTGGCTAACTCTCATATCTTACTTTAACCCATTTCTATTAATCTGTGTATCGCCATGTGGCAGTGGCTTACTGGGTAAAGTTCAGGCATCTGTCTTCAGTGGGACTACATGGCTTCTCTCTGACTCTGCCTCCTTTCTCCCAGCATTCTGTTTAGTTTTCCCCACCTACCTAAATTCTGCCCTATCAACAGGCCAAGGCAGTTTCTTTATTCACCAATGGTATTCATAGCATACAGAGGGAAATCCAACATCAGTTGTGAATGAGGCAATGGTAGGAAAAAAAAAATACAGCAAGGATACACCCCCCACACACACACACATACACAATGTTTCTGAGGGGCCAGAAGCCAAGTTGAAGCCACATACTCAAGTCCCTCTCAAGAAGGCAGCACTGGCATAGTCTGCTTTGATTCGCTGTAAAACTTCATCAGGATAAGGTGTTGCCAAGTGAGAGTGTTATCACACAGCTAAACACTTTCTGTGTGATGAATGAAGTCTTAGTCTCCCCCACAGACAGAATCTACTCTGACCTCACAGCAAATGGAGCGAGGGCAATGAGGTTAGTTATGTAGACTTGTCATTTATGAGTGTAACTTCACTTAGAATTTAGCTGTACTCATTGTTCAAATGTTTTTACTTTTAGAAATGAAAGTGAATTCACAGCAATCTCCTTTCATAAGTACATAGCATTCTCCCCCCCCCCCCCAAAAAAAAATTGAACATTGTTTCATTTAAAGTATTCCCTTTTATCCCTGGAGCACTCCCTCCAGTATTCCCCCAGTGTTACAGGCACCGAAAGCCCATTAAGCTGTTGCCTCCCAGCCAAAAGGGTGGAATCTACCTCTAGGTGGAGACATGCCATTGCCTACTCCTTTAAGACTTAATCCAGGTGGGCGGGCTAATCTCCTGGCCAAGAGACCACCTCTAAGAAGCTGGGTTCATCTAATGCTATGCTAAAGAGATGGGAGGAATATTTATCCCTTTAATGAGATAGTGTAGTTTTCTCTCCCAGAATTCCTGGCTCCTGTGTGGTCCCTTATGAAACCACAGCCATTCAGCCTCCTTTTTTCTGAATGAGTCAGGAAAGCATATGGGTTTTTCTTTTCTTCTGTCTCTTATCTAAGCATGCTTTATTTAACAGTTGGGGCTTCCTCATGCTTTCTCAAAAGCCCATCCCCTTTTGCTATGTGGCTTACCTCCACTGCTGAATATGTCAGCTCAACTCAACAGCATGAATTTCTCTCTACTGCTTCTCCATCTTTTTCTTTGGGTGGGGCAGGGTGGGGTTGCTAAGATTTATAGCTTGCTTGCCCTGGGCTTTGCTTTTAAATTGTAATAAAATTTTCTTTAAGTTTTTTCCTGAATTTTTTTTTTCAAGTAAGTCTAAGGGTCCTCAAAGGGGACCTCAAATCCCCTGGTAACATGAAGCACCCCAATGGGTCTAAAACATTTGGGAATGGGGTGTTTGAAATCCATTCTAAATGCACTTTAGCCAGGCAGTGGTGGCGCATGCCTTTAATCCCAGCACTTAGGAGGCAGAGGCAGGCGGATCTCTGTGAGTTTGAGACCAGCCTGGTCTACAAGAGCTAGTTCCAGGACAGGCTCCAAAACTACAGAGAAACCTTGTCTTGAAAAAAACCAAAAATAAATAAATAAATGCACTACAGCACATACTTACATGTGATAAGATTTATCTTATAAAGTAGGCACAGTATGAGATTAGTAATAAAGTACTGTGTGATAATAAAACTAACACTCCTGTTAATTCCTCCCTTAAGAGGATTAAGGCAAATGCCAGTTCTTTCAGACTGGGTTGATGAGGGCATCTGCAATGCCAGAAACTGTACCTGTAGATAGTGGGGACAAATATACAGAGATACTCATATTTTTTTTAAGACAGGGCTTCCCTGTGTGGTCCTAGATGATCTCCAACTCACAGAGATCCACCTGCCTCTGCCTCCCTAGTGTTGGAATTAAAGGTGTGCACCACAACCACTGCCCAGCTCAGAGGTACTCTTTTTTAAAGATAATTTAAAAAATTATTTTTATGTATGTAAGTGTTTTTTCCTGCAAGTATCAATATACCATGTGTGTGCAATACCTGCAGAGGCCGGAAGAGGGCATCAGATACCCTGGAACTAGAGTTACAGAAAGTTGTGAGCTGTCATGTGGGTACTGGGAACTGAGTCCAGGTCCACTGAAGTGCTCTTTACCACTCCTTCAACTTTAGTATATCTCTTTTCTTTCTTTTTCTTTTCCTCCTTTCTCCCTCCCTTTTTCTTTCCTTTTCCCTCTCTTTTTCAAGTTACCCTTCCTTCCTTCCTTCCTTCCTTCCTTTTTTCCTTCCTTCCTCCGTTCCTTTCCTTCTTTCTTTGTTGTGTGTGTGTATGTTTGTGTGTGTCTGTGTGTGAGCATGCATGCAGAGATCAGAGGACAACCTGTGGGTGTCATTTCTCTCCTTTTACCGTGTGAGTTCCGATGAGTGAACTCAGATTCAGTGGCATGCATCTTTACCTGCTTAGCCATCTCCCCCCCCCCTGCCCTGTTTTGTCTTAAATAACAGGACACCTTATCTTTAAGATTGTGCTAGCTTCTATAACAGCCACAACTCAGCAGCTTGATAGAATAGAAATTATTCTTACGAAGTCCACTTGTCTGGGATACGTGTGGAAGTATCTAGCTCTGCGGAGTCAAGAGGGAGACTCTGGGGTCCTAAGGATATCATGGTCTATGAAAACGAGGGCAAAGAGAGGCGGCAAGCACAGGGGAGTCTTTTCCTGGGCTGAACTCGGAAGTCATATATTTCACTTTTGCCCACGTCCCAGAGGTCAGATTTCAGGGTCACACCTAACTGTGTTTTGTGACCAGCGAAACAGTTGGCGACCCTATGACTACAGCAGAAAAATAGAAATATAAATCGATGCTTTTGCCTTGGAGCGAGCTAAAGCTGCTTTTTGTGTTTTGTGACTGAGAGTGAATACTTAGGTGCATAGGGGCTGATTCAGAGATCTGTGTGCTCATGGGAGGTCCAAACGCCTGTCTGGAGGCTCCAGAATATCAGCGAGGGGAGCACTTCTCCCTGTCTGTCTTTGACAGGCTGAGTAATATCTACTTCCCTGGGAAGTCATTTTCTAGCCTGTCATCAAACTATTACTGGTAACATAAAAATCAAAATGGCTCCAGAATGGACAAAAAGAGCAAAACTCTCCTTCGAGTCAGTGGTTTTACCAACAGGGCAAAATTGCCACACAGAGATTATGTTGGGAAATGAATTCGCCAGAGGCAACAATTTTCCAGACTCCTAAAATACCTCGGAAAGTTTGAGAAATACCAGCTTGGCCAGTTTGCCTCTTGACCTGGACATTCCAATGCGCTTGCAAAATTTATAACCACCCTGATTTGTGCTGAACTCGCCTCCTTCCACCTTACGTCTCTCAAAGAGTTCTAAACATCGCCTCCCATTTCTCTGATTTCCCCTTCCCTGTGAGGGAAGCGAGGTCTGGCTCGAGCTGAGTTCTCCAGCTGCTGCAAATCCCTTCTGCATGCCCCATCCCCAAAAACCTGTCTTTGATTTTTTTTTTTAAAGAAAACTTCCTTGATTGTATTTTTCCATGACTTTATTACCTTGAATTATGCCTTATTATTTATCAGGTTTACAATAAACGTATTGAAATTTTGAAATCTCACTGTTTCTCATCGATCTGAACCCAGAGGGGAGCCCTAAATCCTTCCCATTGCCTGATCAATGCGCATATTGAGCAGACCGATTTATTAAATGAAAGAGAAGAAGCTGGTGTTCTGAACCGATTGCTTTGTCTGGGATGAAGCTTCTAGAGCTTTGTGAAGAAACTCGGGGAAGGCTCGATATTTTTAAAATGATCATATGATTGCCAAGATACTTCCTGTATCTTGCTTCCTTCATCTTCCTTTTCTTTCTCGATTAAAGAGTTTTAATAGTCAAGTAAGCTCATGACTGGTAATGCAAATTTATAAATAGATTTAATTGAGATCAACCTATGAATCAGTAGAAGAGAAGAACTCTTGGTGGTAACGTAAAATCAGCCCAGGCAGCTGGACCGGAAGCAGTGTGAGCGAGGTAGCTCTCTCTCTTGATTTTAAGAAAGGAGAACTGTGTTTTGTTTGAAAGTTGGCACAGTTTTAAAAGCCATCCGGAACATGTCTAAAATGGGATCAGGAATATCCTACATCCCTCTCCACCCCGCTCAGAGATGCGAGACTTTCCAAACTGATAAGGGCGTTTGAAAGAATCAGAGATAGCTGGGGCTTCGGCTTGATTTTAGCTGAAGGTTTGATCAGTTGTCGTGCTTTGAGGAACTTTCTCTTTGCTCCTTGGAGAGCTTTGCGGTGTCAGGAAGGGTCCTGGCAAGGAGGGCGGCCCAGCGGGTAGAGATGCTTTGCTGCTCAGGTGTGATGCTGGATTTGATCCTGGGGACTCACATAAAGGTGAACGGAGAGAACTGGCTTCAGAGAGTTGTTCTCTGACCCCATGCCTGCACGCCACACCCCACAATGACAATATTATTAATAACAATCCAATGTTAGTGGTTTTTTGTTGCTATCTCAGAGTATTCTTGAATACCTTCAAGTAGGTTGCTGTAAGTCTGCTGCTAACACACTGTTCTTAGACAGATTACCTGCAGAAACTTCTTACAAATGGTCCTGGATCCTAAGGAAGACAAATTCATACGTGCACTGTGGCATACGCTCAGTCAGCCACCCTCATCACACATGTGAACAAACCAGGGCTCCCATGGATGGGGCTCCATGCCATTGTAATAATAACAACAACAATAATAGTTGTTGTAGGTGGACCACTTGGTAGTTCTGACCGCTCGGCAGCTCAGACCCAAAATAACAACACAGAAACTGTATTATTTAAATCACTGCTTGGCCAATCACTTAAGCATATTGCTAGCTAGCGCTTATATCTAGAATTAACCCATTTCCAGTATTTTATATTTTACATTTTACTATGACGTTTGTGGCCTACCAGCAAGGTTATTACAAATCTGTCTCTGGCAGCATCTCCATGGCTTCTCCCTGACTCTGCCCTTCTTTCTCCCAGCATTCAGTTTAGTTTTCCCCAAGCCAGTTTCTTTATTGACCAATGGTATTCACAACATACAGAGGGGAATCTCACATCAAATAATGATAATAAATGTTGACAGGCTTGATCTAGACCAGGCCTGCTGCAGATAACAGCTGCTGTGTGTTTGTGGGTGCTATGGCCATGTTGTGCCCAGATGGCAACATTTCTGGGTGCTCCTCTCATCCTCCGGCTCTTATCGCTTTCTTTCTGCCCCCTCTTCCAGATGTCCCCCTCGATGGGACGAAGCATATGCTTAGGGCCGAGCACTCAACAGTCAACCGCCAGGCCCTGAATTAACTGCTGACCACTGTAAAAGGAAGCTTCCCTGACCTAAGGCCGAGGGTAGCACAAAGCTACAGTGTGGGTCCAGGCACAGCTGAGCATTGTTGAGAGTGAAGTTCTTAGATCCCTCCAGCTCTAGTAGGTTCTGCTTGATGCTGTGTTGAGTGGAGGCTTGATCTTTCAAAACTAAATGCCTACTTACTATCTTAGGTGATAAACAAAGCTGCCGAAGGGACGAGGCATTAGTGATTGAGGTCTACAGCTTTCCTTGTCTCCTGGTCTCATTGAGAAACCCCTTATCCCATGTTGACCACACTCTTTAAGTTTGATGAGAGAGTTAGTTGGATTAATGTTTTCCTTTGACCCAGGAAATACTAGGGTTTTATAAGGCATTCTGCATCTCTCTGCTGTGGTTTAAGAATAGGAGGCCTAAAAAATCAAAAACATTTATTTTCTTGGTGTGTACGTATGTGTGAATGTAGGCTCGAGTCTGCCATGGGAGTGTATGGAGGTCAAAAGGTAACTCATGGGATTTGCTTCCTCCTTTCCCTTTGCCAAAGAAGGGCCTCTCATTTCTGCTGCGTAGGGTATTCCAGGTTAACTGGCCAGCAAGTTTCCAGGGAATCCTCCTGTCCCTGCCACTCACCTAACAGGATTATGGATCCATGTCTCTTGCTACCTCTTCTAGATTTTTGCATGAGTTCTGGGGATAGAATTTCAGGCCATCAGGTTTCTGCAGCAGTAAATGCCTTCAACTGTTAAGCCATCTTCTGGCTCTGTATTGTTTTGAGGCATGGCCTCATGTAGCCCAGGCTAGCCTTAGATTTCCTATGTAGTCAATGGGTGGCCTTGATCTTCCTGAGTCTGCCTCCCAAATGCTGATGTTACATGCATGTATCTCCATGATGAGCTTGATGTCTGATCTTAAAAGTAAGGTGTTTTCAACTCCTTTCTAAAATTTCTTGTTTTCCCAAAGCAAAGAAGATGTTATAAAATTTTATTCTTGTACATTTAGTTAGAATAATTTAAGCTTGTGGTTTTTCAAAGTTGTTAGTCTGGCGGAATAAAAACATTCACTCTGTTTTTCTGTTCCTTATTGGCAGAATTCTCTATTCTGTTTTAGGGCAATAATGCTAACATCTAATACTTATTAACTTTGTCCCAAATTCTGCATGGCAGATACCTTGCACATGCTAAACAATATCATCTTTGTATCAACCTTACAGAATAAGTGTCCTTAGTACCTCTATATCACATATAACAAGATAGGCTCAAAGAGATTAAAGAATTTGCCCATGATAATAAGATTGGAAATAGCAATATCAGAATTTGAACCCAGACAGCCCGGCTTAAATATGCCTACCCTGGTGATCTTAGGACCTCCAAGCCTAGCGATAAGTCAAAAGACTTTCCATACTTTTTAAATGATAAGATATCCTTTACTTTATGGGCATTTTTTTTCTATATGTGAAAAGATCTTGATCTCATTAATGATCTGATTTCAGTAAAGGACTGGTTGCCATCTTAGTTAAAGCCAAGAGAATGCTTTATTCTACATCATTTTCTTTGAGCCATCCATTATTTTTAGCCGTCAAGAGAAAGAGCTAGGCTCTTGTCTGAGAAAAAATCCTGCCAACCCCATAGGCCGGTTTTGGTTTCTGAGTGACATATCTATTGAGGACTTTTGCTCCTGGCTGCCCTCCTCTACCACCATCCTTGGTGACATCAGCATCCCAGCGGGTGACCTGTCTAACATCTGGGCCATTTTGTTCTCTGATTACCTGCTTTGGGAGCAATGATTTTGTCCCCCATTTTTCAACTGAGTTACCCGTTTCCATGGTTACAGCCTAGCCCAGGAGACTGCACCCTCTCTGGCTTCAAACATCTCATCTACGCAGCACCCACTGTCTTCCCAATTATTTACTAGAATAGCCCACTGCTGCGGGGTGCTGACCTCCTCCCATCCTTCATTCATCGATGCTATGACCTCGTTATTACTCTTTAACTATCACATGCCTTCATTCCTCTTCCACTTCCTTTACTATCCCCTCATATTCCACATCCGTTATTGTGACGACTCCCTTGCAAGTACGGAACTTCTCTGTTCCCCTCTCGATCTTACTGGCCTGCTGTGACCTTGACTTTGGTTGAAAGCAAATGTGTTTCATTTTCTCCAAAAATTGGAATGGAGGAGAAAAATAATATAATACAATAGAGATCACTGGTTTCATTTTAAAACCTTGGCCATAAACCTTAGGTGTTCCCTCAATGCTACTAGGAAATCCTGCTATTTCCCTCTACAGTGTTTTCCAAATGCTAGCCTTTCCTCGGTCACCTAGAGGCTCTTCCTGATGGCTGAAAATAATAGATGCATCAATGAAAATGATGTAGAATGAAGCATTCTCTTGGCTTTAACTAAGTTGGCAATCCGACCTTCACTGAAATCAGATTATTAATGAGATCAAGATCTTTTCACATATAGGAAAAAATGCCCATAAAGTAAAAGATATCTGTTTATTTAAAAAATATGGCCGGGCGTTGGTGGCGCACGCCTTTAATCCCAGCACTCGGGAGGCAGAGGCAGGCAGATCTCTGTGAGTTCGAAGCCAGCCTGGTCTACAAGAGCTAGTTCCAGGACAGGAACCAAAAGCTACAGAGAAACCCTGTCTCGAAAAAAAACCAAAAAAAAAAAATATGGAAAGTTCTTGAATTTATCCCTAGCCTTTGAAGTTCTCAGATTGCCAGGGTGGACACATCCTTGAGCTGGGCTGTCTGGGTTCAAATTCTGATATTGCTATTTCCTAGTCTTATGATCATGGGCAAATTCTTTAATTTCTTGGAGCCTATTTTGCTGCCTGTGATATAGAGGTACTAAGGGCTCTTAATCTGTGAGGTTGAGGTAACGTTGTATCTGAACACTTCCTAGGCAATCACTTACTACACCAGCTACCTTAAACTGATTCTGGATGGAAATTTAAAGCTGGGCGTGTCAGCACACACCTGTAATTTTTGCACTGAAGCAGGAGGATTACTGCAAGTCTGAGGGCAGCCTGATCTATGTAGTGAGTTCCAGGTCAGCCGAGGATACAGAGTGAGACCCTGTCCCAAAATGCAAACAAAATAAATAAAAGGAAGTGTATCTATATTTCAAATTTTGTTCTAGACTGTAGAAGGCACGTAGAACCTTCTACTCACTGATGAGCACTAAGGAATGTTAAACACACAGGGAGAAATGTATGATCTCTTCAAAGGGAGAAATGTATGATGTGTTTTCCACCCAGAAGCTGGCATCGGATGTGATGAATAGTCTGTGCACTGTTTGTATGACCAGGCCACATCTGCTACCCTAGATTCTTCTGACCTGGTTTATCTTGAGCCTATTTCTGGAGTTACTCTATAGAACCTATCCTCATGGGTGATATCACTTGTACTTTACAAGAGTTTCAAGCAGTCATGTCTTAAGCTGTGTTGTACACATAGGCTTGAGTCCATTACCCCCAGGAACTTTTTTTCCAAGTTGTGCTGTGCTTAAGTATGCCTGAAATAAACCAACTGGGGTCAGGCTTTTAAAGTTTGAACCAACACCAGCTACAGAGTCATGTTGAAATGAATTTCCTTCTTGTCTTGTTAGATTGACATTCTGCTGGCCATGGTGTTTGCAGAGACCATCCCCCCGACTCTTATACATCAGATCTGGGATTGCAGGCTGGAAGCATGGCCAAATCTAACCTGCAACCAGTTCTGGGTGAATGTTTGTGCTCGAGTGTGTATATTTGTATGTATGTGTGTGTGTATGTAGGACAGATGACAGCTGCCAATGTCCCCGCCCCCCTCCATTTACTTAGAACTTACCGACTAGACTACACTGGTTGGGATCAACCCCTGGGATGTGCCTGTCTCTGCCTCCCTAGGATAACTGGATTATAATCAAGAATCACTACATCCACCCGTCTTTGATTTATGTGGGCTCTGGGGATCATACTCAAGTCTTCAAAACTTCAAAAGTAAGCACATTACCAACATCAGAAAGTTAAATCTCTTAGATGCTTTCCTGAATCTTTTGCCCATGGTATTAATTTTATTTTGTTTTTTTGAGACAGGGTTTCTCTGTATAGCTTTGGAGCCTGTCCTGGAACTCACTCTGTAGATCAGGTTAGCCTCAAAGTCACAGAGATCTGCCTGCTTCTGCCTCTCGAGTGCTGGGATTAAAGGTGTGTGCTGCTACCACCTGGCAACTAATTTTTAAGACTCTATTTTATTTCTGTCTATGTGCATGTGTGTGTATAAAGAGTCTTCTATCTTGTTTGAGGAAGGGTCTCCTTTTTTTATATGCTGTAAACTGCAAGCTAACTAGTCCATAGGCGTCTGAGGAACTCTCCTGTGTCCACCTCCCTTCTGTAAGTTACAGTATGTGCCGCCTTGGCCAGCTTCCTCGTGGGCACTGGAGATCCGGCCATCTGGCTTACCTGACGAACCATCTGCCCAGCTTGAATTTTGTTCTTAGACAATGGAATGGTCATTTGTGGCAATCACAGAAAGTGACACTGGTGCTTCACAACCAGCTATGACAGGAACACAAGTAACAGACAGGGGACCCATTTTAGGACGAACTGATAAACTGATAACCATTGTTCATTTATTAGAGAGCAAGGATTAGCAAACCCTCGGGAGACCTTTCCCTGTTCTTCCATAGGTTTCAGTAATGTGTGCTGAAATTATTTCTCTTTTCCTTAAGGGGCTAAATAGCTGTGTGTAGCCTTTGACTAGGATCCATTTAGTTCTGTCTTAGTCCATGCAGGTTGCTAAAATAAAATATAAAAAATTAGAACGGGTCACTGGAAACATAAAATTACTTCTCATAGTTCTAGGGGTTGAGAAGTTCAAGGTGAAAGTGCCACCAGCATTTTTTGGTGTTTGTTGGCTCAGCTCTTTCCTGATGAGGGCATCCTGACACAGTGTCCACAGTAGCTTGCTGAAGCAGCTCTTACACAGGGACTGATCTCTTTCATCTCTCTTTTAAAATAAATAAGTAAATAAATAAATAAATAAAACATATTTATTAATATAAATAAGTATGCGTATTCATTTATTTTACATCCCAGTTGCAGTTTCTCCAACCTTCTCGCCTCCCAATCTCCCCCATCTCCACACCCCCTTGCTGAAGCAGCTCTTACACAGGGACTGATCTCTTTCATCTCTCTTTATAAATAAATAAATAAATAAATAAATAAATAAAACATATTTATTAATATAAATAAGTATGCGTATTCATTTATTTTACATCCCAGTTGCAGTTTCTCCAACCTTCTCGCCTCCCAATCTCCCCCATCTCCACACCCCCTTCCCCAATCCACTGCTCCTCTGTTTCTGTTTAGAAAAGGGCAGGTCTCCCATGAGTATCAACAAAACATGGCTTATCAAATTGTAATAAGACTAAGCACTTCCCCTTTTATGAAGGCTGGGCAAGGTGATCCAGTATGAGGAGTAGGGTCCCAAAAGCCAGTAAAAGAGTCAGAGATAATCCTGTTCCCACTGTTACAAGTATCCCAATATATGATCTTGGATAGATACAAACATAGGCATAGGAACTTGGTTGGGGTTAAACCAAACATACTTTTAAAAATAAAAATAATCCTTACATTACTCGTGTCATAGGAGTGGTTTGAATGATACACTTTTTTTTTTTCTTTTTGGTGGTTTTTTGAGCCAGAGTTTCTCTGTGTAACAGCCTTGGCAGTTCTAGAACTTGCTTTGTAGGCCAGGCTGGCCTCGTACTCACAGAGATCGATGTCTGCCTGCATGCTGCCATGTTTCCCTCCGTAATGATAATGGACCAAATCTCCGGAACTGTAAACCAGCCCCAGTTCAATGTTTTCATTTATAAGATTTGCCATGGTCATGGTGTCTTCTCACAGCAATAGAAACCTAACTAAGAACTGAACCCCTTCTCTTCTTCCCTCCTTTGCTTTGTCCTCTTGCTGTCTGACTGGCTCCCACGATGATCCCCTGAGCCCAGTGAGGTCAGAAATAGGTGGTCACACACATGGGTCCCCGTCTCCTCATCATTCTGCTACCCTCTATTGAATCTCACATCTCATGTTCCCTGTGGCAGTCCTCCCCCCTGGGGCCTCCTTGCCACGCCCCTCTTTCTACATCCAGCTCACTGCTGTCCTTCTGCCTTCTTGAAGTTTAGTGTTCATATTGCTCTTCCCCAGCTTACTACCTTTAGAACCCCAGGTCCACACTGTCCAAATTCAGCCTGAGCCCTAATCAGGAGCATCTCTCTTCTATAAAAACAGTCATGTGATGTGTACAAGTGTGTGCAGCTGGTAGCTCATGCCTCTGTTGTCATTGTAAAGAAAGACATAAGTGTCCACAGGGGAATTATGGACCCTAGTGTATTACTTACCCATGGGCTGCTCCCACCCTCAATGTTTTGGAAGAAGACAGGATGGGAGCAAACTTTACTTATTTTATTTCTTTCTTTTGCTAAAGCTACCATCTTAATGGTATGCTCCAAAGCCCAGCCCAAAGTGCTATCACGCCAGAGGCCCAGTGCTCTCCAGTGCAGCCCCTCCGTAACCCAGGCCTCTGAGCCCACCTGCCCAACTGCCTAGACATCGCTAGATTCCAGCATCAGATGTAGGTACCAAGAATCACTGGGGTTCATGTCTTAACACGGAAGAAAGAGCACAGGCAGTACTTTCCTGTGTCCATTACTGTAAGAGTACTTATGCCTTGACAAGGGGACAAATCGTTTCACAATGAGCCTTGGGAACTGTGAAAACTGAGATCTCTTGTTTTCATGAAAAAAAAAAAATCTGAGGTCAACCAAAGTGACCAGAAATAGACTTTAGCAAATGGAATTCTACAATAGCATAGAAGTTAATGGAGAGGGGCCTTTTCCCAGGCTGGTTTTCCCAGACACCTCATGTTTTCATCTGCTTTGCAGTTGCTTGGACAGTGCCAGTTCATGGAAAGGTAAATAAATCCACAGAAGTTCCACTGCCATGTAAAGACTCACTGGAAGATGTGTTTCCTATGAATGCTACTATAAATAGGAGATTCCAAAAGCATAGTTTCCACTGAGGAAATTTCAAAATTAATGTGTCTTCAAGTGAGAGTACTGACATGAGCTTAGATAGGATATATGGCTATATTACTATAATGTTTATATTGAATATTAGATATAGATATATTGGATATATGGCTATATTACTGTAACGCTACAAGCTACTGTCAAGCACTGCATGGTACCCTATACATGTGTCAATTAAGACAGTGCAGGTTGTTTTCACAGTACTATTTATAGTATTTAAATTTTAAAATCAACCTAGGTATCCAACAACAGAGGACTGGTAAGGAATATATATACATATACATATATATATGTGTATATATATTTATATATTTATACACTCACACACACAGTAGTCATTCAGTCACAAAGGAAAATGCTGGAAAATGGCTGCAACTAAAGATAATCCCATCAAGTGAACTAAGCCAGCCTCAGGAGGACAAATTTTCTCCCATTTGTGGTTCCAAGATTTTGTGTGCATGTGTGTATATGTGAATTATGTATATTCAAGGCAGAGAAGCAGAAAGAAAACTCTCTGTGGGGCAGAGGGGACTCACGAGGTCACAGAAAGGCAGTGGGGATACTGAGGGAGGAACTATGCCCAGCCTACAACATATCCTTGTACAAAACCTCAGAAAGATAACAACAATAACCACTGCCAAGGCCAAGAAATCCGCGAAAAAGCAATGGATACATCCAGAATGACTGGATGGAATCTGAGAAAAGCTGCTTCAGCCCCAATTTCATGTGTGTTTCCAACAGCACATGTGTCCCAGGGCTTTCAAAGGATGTGGCCCTGGGGTTGGCTCCTCCACCAAACTTAGCTTTCGGGTCTGGGATGTCTTCGGTTTTCCATTGGCAGCTGTGTGTCCTTGGCTTTTCTTTCATTACCCTGTGACTGTTGGCTTATATATCCACTCTCAAATCTCGGGGGAACACTTGGAGCTGCTGTTGGTGAAAGGCCACCTGCAACTCTGTCGCAAGAAGCCACGAGGATACCGGCACAGCGTTGCTACATCTGTGCTTCGAGGCGGGGTTATTGAGAAGGTGGAACGAAGAGCGTTCACTCACCAGGACAAACCACTTTGCAGAACCAGGAAAAGAGTGAACGCGCGACTCTTTAAAAAACAAAACAAAGCAAAAAACCAGCTAAGAGGGTTGGTTGGACATGCGGCTCAGTTGTTTGAATGCTTGCCTAACACCCATGAGGCCCTGGGTTCAGTCTCCAGCACTGCCTTAAGAACCTGGAATTAATTGCTCGGTGGTAATGTGTCCCCCTTCTCCCCTTTGTCTCTGTCCCTAACTGTCTTTAGTAGGTAGGAGGATAGATCCCTAAGGGATAATTGCCTTGTGGTCTGCAGGTCTGGAGCAGGCTTTGGCCTCCAGCTAGTGCAGGCAACAGGCGCCGCCTCCTATTCTGTTTACTTGTTGCTCCAGGAGACGCACCAGTGTCCCTGACTCCGGCGCTCAGAACGACACTCCCAGCTTCTTGGGTCTCAGCAGCACCTCGAGGGGCCAGCCAAGATGAGCCAGAGCGGCACCTTGGGCTCAGGGAGCTTGGAGCGCCCCCGCGACGCCGCCTCACCGCCCGAGGTAGAGTCCCCGCAGCTGTTTCATGGGAGGGGCTCGGGAGTCTCCTGTTTGCAGGGTGTCCTGGGTGAGACTAGAGCCGCTCAGTTCCCACTGGGGCAGTGGTCAGGAGTAGCAGGTCTTGAAGTGGTGCCACGGGGCCTCCTTGACCACTGAAACTGGCCGAATTCCACCCAGTGGCTTTTCCCAGCAGTTCTTCCCCCACCCTATCCCCAGGGAACAAAGGGTTTGCTTCACAGAACTGCTTTTTCAATTTGGAGCAGCTTCTTCTGGGATTATTAGCACTGGGCCCCTCAAGGCCTCCAGCCTGTAGGCTGCTGACAGGTCCCCAAACAGTGTTTCCTTGGAGCTATTTATTCATTCCCTTACTCCTAGGATTCTTGGCATTGGGGACTTAGAGGTGTAACACTTGCATACAGGAATGGGAAAGTTCTGGACGAGGCTGGGGTCCTCCTCGGGAGTGCGTGCGTGCGTGCGTGCGTGCGTGCGTGCGTGCGTGCGTGTGTGTGTGTGTGTGTGTGTGTGTGTGCTGCTTTCAGAGTAAATCTCTAACCCAGGAAGTGTCCTCGAGAATTCCAACCGTGTACACCCTCTAAGCAAAATTTGGTTAAGAACATGAGTTGGATTCTCCAGCATGCTATCACAGCTCAGATATTTAGCACACTTGACCATCACCCCAATTTTAGGCTTCTCCAATTCTTCACATACTGTGGGGGACCAATATCACGGTTTGCAAGTACACCTAGTTAATTCTTCTTCTGACAATTTCATATTTGGTATTGTATTTTATCTTAATTCTCTGTGGATTAAGATGGTTGAATCATATGTAAGTACATGATACTTTTGTTATTAATATATTTTTAGTAAGTCCATTCAATGTAAATTACAGATCCTACCTCCAAATATAGTCTTGTAAAAATAAAGGAACTCGCCAAAGTTCAATGGTCAAGTTCAGAATATTTAGAATTTTTATAATCGTATTATCTAATGTATATTATTTGCTAAATTGGCAATTACCCCAAATAGAAAATACTTTACTCCTCCTACACGCAGATTGTGTTTAGTGTCTTTAAATTTGAACTAGCTCCTCAGCTTTCTGTAACTGTGGCCCCCCTGAGCTGATTATTGGTAGGAGACTACTAGGAGATGTTGTCTGTTGGTGCATAACTTTAGGAGCATGGCAGTCATTGTTGATGTTCCCAATAATGGGGACTATATCTGCCAGATGCTTCCACTGTAAAATTCCCTCTGTGATAAGTAAACAGTTATAAGGGCTGGGAAGATGGCTCAGTGGTCTAGACCATGTGTTGACCTTATGTTGACATGCTGGCTCATGACTATCTGTTACTCTAGTTCCGGGGGGGGGGCACCAAACTCTTCTGGCCCCCACGGGTACCAGGAATACATATGGTGCTCATACACATATACTTGGCAATACATTCATACACATAAAAACATTTGTTTGATAATCATCATAATTGTATAATTATTTTTTTAGGATAAGCCCCTACCTATGTAAAGGAGAATCTCTACTACACCTGAGGTTTGAGTTGGTTTGGAAGAAATAGACTTTATTGAGAAGGGTGGAAGCAGAAGAGCCAGCATGTATTCCATTAGAAGCTGAGTTTATAAAATATTTCATCTGACATAATCTTAGGTAGATAATGAAGGGGTTTCAAGTTATATAGTAGGGTTGCTCAGGGGATAAAGGATGCCACTGAGACTTGACTGTCTCCTGAAAGCTTTGGGCATTTCCTGCTGTGCTGCATTGAAGCATGGATTAGAATGCAAAGCGTGGTTAGGAGGCCCCTCTCTGATAGTGTAGATGTCGAAGGGATGAGTCACCTTTGGAATAAAAGGCTTGGAATAAAAGCGGGCCTCAAACAATCCGAATTATTCTACTTCTCCAGACTATTTTGGTTAAAAATTCTTTCGGATTTTAGAACTTGAATGTTCTCACCAGAAATATGACACATCTATTACCTTTTATTTTTGCTGTGATAAAATCTCATGGCCAGAAATGACTTATGGAAGAAGGAGTTGATTTGGACCTGCAGCTCCTGCGGGAGAATCCATATCATGTGGGAAGCATGGCAGCAGGTGGCTGGAGCCAGGAACCGAGAGATCGCATCTTAAAACACACAGAAAGCAGAGAGAGCAAGCTGGAAGTGTGGCTGTGCTGTAAATTCTCAAAGCCCGCCCCAGAGGGCTTCTTCCAGAAAGGCTCCACCTCCTAAAGGTTGCATAGTCTCCCAAACAGTGCTATCAACAGGGACCGAGTGTCCAAATATGGAAGTCTATGGCGTGTGGGGTGTGGGATATGGAGGGGGTGGGGAGGCAGTTCTCATCCAAACCACCACCACGCATGGATCATAATAGCACGTAGTGTCTTCTAGGGATTTCATAGTCAGTGTATGAAGGGCACTTCACAGACTGTCTGCTATGATACTAATTAAAGTCATCCATTGGTGTCCCTACTGCTAAAGCTGTCACTGATATTTCAACCAGTACCTCTTGAGGATCCAAGAGTGAGCCTGAAAAATAAATGAGTTCTTGCTTTTCCTAGAGAGTTAGTGTTCATGGTCAGGAGGCAGATTTCAGGTTAAAATTTTCTCGGTCAAATTTCCCAAAATTAAATCACTCACCAGAAGACCTTCACGAAGCTAGAAAACATGAGAGCGGTGGGCAGTGTTAGAACCTGACTGGGCTTCTCAGGCAGGGAGGAGGGTGCCATGCTCTGGAGAATTTGTAAACAGCATGGTAGAACCATGAGACCCTGTGCATTTGCAACAATAGCCTTGTGTGAAAATGTTACCCAAGGATGGGGCAGGTCAACAACCAGCAAAAGTTACGAAACAGGGATTTAGTGAAAAGTGTTTTGATTTCTTGTCCGAGCCACTAACGGTAGCATTCAGGCTATTTTGCAACATTGTTGTTTTTAAGAGGCTCTTAATAAAAACTATGACTCCAATATGAGCTGCTTTTGGGAAATGGAACAAGTCTCTTTCCTCTGTGTATAGCAGGGGCTGAAGAGATGGTTCAGCCAGCGCTGGTTGTTGGTACAGAGGATCCTGGCACATAAGGAACCAAACAACCGAATATGTTAAGGCCAAAAGACATCACTTGAGGTGATGATAAAGATTGATATATTAAGATGATAAATAATTTCATTCATCAGGAAATTGTAACGGTTTAAATGTGTATACAGGAAGTCATATAGCCCCCAAATTCAAGAAGAAAACCTGATAGTTCTGTTAGGATGAACAGACAAACTCACATGACATAGCACATGTCCTTTCTTTTGAAATTGAACATTTATTGTGTGTGTGCATGTGTGTTTGATTGTGAGTGTGTATTTCTTCACTTTAAATAAAGTTTTGTTGCTACTTTGCAATCCCTACAAGATAAAGTTACCAAAATGTTTTCCCCCTTGCCCAAAGTGGTGTGTGTGTGTGTGTGTGTGTGTGTGTGTGTGTGTGTGTGTGTGTCTCCTTAGACTGTGAAATAATTAGACCTAAGCCTAGAAGTACTTGGTAGGGACTGAATGAGATGAGATCCTTACACTATTATAAATGGAGGAAAACAATCTAATCCTTTGAGAACATGAGATAGCCCAGCTTTAAAGGAATTTTACAAAGTCCTGGCCTGTGCCCTTTCGAGGTGTTAAGGCCCCAAGGGAAGATGGCGGTGTGGGCGCTGCCCTGGTCAGGAAAGGTTATTATGGCGCTGGGTACTGCCCTGGTCAGGAAAGGTTATTATGGCGCTGGGTGCTGCACTGGTCAGGAAAAGCTATTGCTGTAAAGACTGGGGAAACCGGAGCAAGGTCTGCAGAGCAGTGACTCTGTACCAGCCTGCGCAGGCTCTTAGTTCTCATAAACCTGCAGGAGCTCTTCATAGGGAGGCTGGGGTGGACATCTTTGATCAGAAAGTCTTTGTTCAGGTTTTGCCGCCTTCCCATAATGCTAAGTCATTTCGGAATAAAATGCTTAAGAGATAAAAGGGATAAATGATGATGGGTTGGTTCATTTACACATTTGACTTTGAGATTTTTATTATAACTTAGTTCATCTTCCCTTGTAGTTATTCTCCGACCACCTGGCTTCAGCATGTAGTGCGAGATAATACCTTCAAAGAATGGTACGATGTTTTAAACACCAAAGAGAGAATCGTGTATACACACACACACACACACACACACACACGTAGTACTTTAAACTACATTTCTTACTTAGTTTCAGCAAATAGAATGTGGAGGCATTTTGAACAGTAGTGAATGCTTCTTGGTTTGTACTTGAATTAAGTTGATGAATTTATAAGGACTTAACTTTTTTCCATGTTCAAGGACAGTTTAAGTTTTAAAAAACTGTACAAGGGAGCAGCCCTGGCCACACAAGGAATTGGTTGTGCTGGGTTCTTTTGATCAAGGTTTCATTCTCTCTTTGTTTTGATTCTAGTTTATTTATTTTGGTCTTTGAAGCTGGTGTGTTGGCAGCTTTGCTGACAGGGGAGGGGAGTTTGCAGTCTTTGCCGAAGTGGAGCAGGCTCTGCTCTCTCTCAGATACCGTGATGCCAGCCCCGCTGGTGGCTACAGTTTCGGTATCGAGATATATATATGGCTTGAAAACTAAAGGTTGCTTTTAAAATTATTAAATGGGCTAAATAAATATCCAAATAAATATCTCTTTAGGGCATTACAGAGGGTATTAGTTTGCGGCGAACTTCTCAACCAGCGAGAAAGAACAACCACCACACGAGGATTCTTCTCAGATCACGCTTTAATGGAGTGCCCTTGGTTGAGGGAGAGCAGGAAGCAAGGGGGCCTGAGAGCACTAAAGCAGCTGCTTATATAGGGAGTAGGCACACGGGTCGCCCTGTGATTGGCTGCCACCATCAGCTGACACCAGACTGCATCGGGATAGGCCCAAGGACCCTTATCCACGGCTCATGCGGGAAGCGGGAGACATGCAGCTCCCAAAGGCATAGCCAAATATGGAGTTGTTTATTTCCAACAAGACAGGATGTCGGTGCCATCTTATAATGGCGATCCTGTCCGGCTCCCTGCATTAGTTCATAAAATAAATACCCACTTTACATTTCTGAGTAACCCAAATGATTTCCTTTTCATTGAATTTTCCTTTATGTTTTTCTTCTCAAACCATCCCCATGGACAGTCATTTTCAGAAACGTGGGTTTTTGGCAGAGGAAGGTGAACGTATTGTGACCTTAGCATCAGTGACAAAGGCAAGAGTTTTAAGACCCCAGGACAATTGAGATATTTTTATAAATCTCTCTGATTGGGGTCAAAGATGCAGACAGTAGAGTTTCTGATAGGAAGTCTTGATGTTGAAACCCAAATGTTTGGATTAGCAGAAATGAGAACGTAGGAGGAAGTGGGAGGCACCAGGGTTTTACTAGTGAGTTGTTGGAACAGTCAGTCACAGGGCCACAGTCTCAGGCTTGCTGTTACACAGCGAAGGCCAGGAGTCCCTTTCTGCTGCAACTGTAGGGCCTGTTGTAGGTCCCAGTCTCATAAAAATCAAATATGAGTAAGTAAAGAAGGGTTAGTAAATGCTAAGCAATGAAGCACAGCATTTCAGAGAGTGATAAAGGCTTTGAGGAGAAGGTCAGACAGGGTCATAAGCTGGAGATGCACAGGATGTAGGGCAAGACCCTCTTGGC
>NC_022034.1:16843241-16844371 GCF_000317375.1 Microtus ochrogaster | reverse complement strand
CACACACACACACACACACACACACACACACACACACACACCCCCTGCAAATAAAAACAAACAACAGATTGTTTTCAGAAGTTCCTTCTGGCATACGAAGGTCAACATATTGGTAACTTCAGTGTCAATGCCAAGGGCAATGCTGTTGGTTAACAACAATGAAAGCAAGAGTGGTTGTTAGCTGGTGTTTCTCAGCTTGTGGATGTGCGATGTCTCTCCGTGACTGTCAGGTCCATGAGATGTTATGTTTTTCTCAGTGTAGCACTTGAGTGAGTGGTCCAGGGCAGTTTACCCCATTACTGATGATAAGAAAGACAAAGACAGTCTGTGAAACAGCTACTTGGCAACCACATGTCATGTGTTCACGGTTGCTCTGAGGAAGCATTACTAGGATAACTGGTAAATAATTCTGCAGCCTTGTTAAATGTCTTGAATTTGTCAATTACACGAAGAGGAATGTTTTAGGGAGATATGTCTAAGGACTTGGGTGTAATGGGCCATCGTGTGTGCAAATTGCTCAAAAGTGATTCAGCAATCAGAAAAACAGTTCACACAGGAAGAGTAAATCAAATACAACCAAATGTTCTCATAATTGTTGACCGAGTCTAAAATATTCTTGAGTTCGTTGGGTTATTCTTGCAAGTTTTCTTCATAATGAAGTAAAAAAAAGCAAAACCAAAACCAAAAAATTACGATAAAACCTCACAATGCATGTCAATCAGCAAATGAAGTTATAGAGGAGAAAGTACTGTTTCTGGCAATGGAGTTTATAGTTTGGTTAGGTAATGAATGATTAGTAACAAGTGACGTATACCCAAGGGCCATGGCAAGCATGGCGAGCGCCAATGCATCAGTTCATGTAAGGATCCGTGGAATAAACATGGTGAAGCAAATCTAATGATGTGGGGCTTTCATAGACTAGAGTGTGGGGTGCGGGTAACGAGAAGCCTTGAGATAGCTGAGTTTTGTCTTTGTCATGTGAGAACACAGGGGTAGGGGGTCTTAAAAGCTAGGGAAAGAGTTCTCACTGAGAAAACCTTGGTGTCAGGCTTCCCAGCCTTCTGAACTGTGAACAAGAACTGTTTGTCCATGCTCTGGTGTTCCGTTTTTTTTTTTTTTTTTTTTTTTTT
>NC_022034.1:16838432-16843061 GCF_000317375.1 Microtus ochrogaster | reverse complement strand
TAATGGCGATCCTGTCCGGCTCCCTGCATTAGTTCATAAAATAAATACCCACTTTACATTTCTGAGTAACCCAAATGATTTCCTTTTCATTGAATTTTCCTTTATGTTTTTCTTCTCAAACCATCCCCATGGACAGTCATTTTCAGAAACGTGGGTTTTTGGCAGAGGAAGGTGAACGTATTGTGACCTTAGCATCAGTGACAAAGGCAAGAGTTTTAAGACCCCAGGACAATTGAGATATTTTTATAAATCTCTCTGATTGGGGTCAAAGATGCAGACAGTAGAGTTTCTGATAGGAAGTCTTGATGTTGAAACCCAAATGTTTGGATTAGCAGAAATGAGAACGTAGGAGGAAGTGGGAGGCACCAGGGTTTTACTAGTGAGTTGTTGGAACAGTCAGTCACAGGGCCACAGTCTCAGGCTTGCTGTTACACAGCGAAGGCCAGGAGTCCCTTTCTGCTGCAACTGTAGGGCCTGTTGTAGGTCCCAGTCTCATAAAAATCAAATATGAGTAAGTAAAGAAGGGCTAGTAAATGCTAAGCAATGAAGCACAGCATTTCAGAGAGTGATAAAGGCTTTGAGGAGAAGGTCAGACAGGGTCATAAGCTGGAGATGCACAGGATGTAGGGCAAGACCCTCTTGGCTAGGTAAGGAGGGGTGATGATGTCACTTAGGCGGGGAGAATGAAACTTTCGCTCACAACTGCATTCATTATCAGGCGACATTATCGGAGTGGAAATATGCATCCTTCCCTGAACAAGGAAACCCACCACGTGGTTTCCTCTGTCTCCATGATGGTGATGCCGAGATGATCATGAATATGTTGGTGTGGGGCTGAGGATTAGGGGACCCTCTTCATGACCCAGTGACCCCCCAACTCTTTCCTGTTGGCCCTAATGGGCATCAGTGTTGTCTGAGTTCTTGGCTCTGCCTGGGCTTCCAAGAATTCAGCCAGCAACCTGGTCCACACATCCATTCTGTGGCCCTTGGAGTCTTTTCTACCTCATTCCTTTAGGTTTTATTTGTGTGTGTGGAGGGGGATAGAAAGCTACGGTACAGTGTCCACCCAGCTGGTCGTCAACAGGGTTTTCTCCTGTCTCCATGCACTGAAGTGGGAGTGGAGTGTCCCCAATATGCGGTCATTATCAGTCCTGACAGAGGCACCTAATGCCTCCTCTAGAGAGAGATCCAGTTTAAATGCAAATGCCCCACTAGGCCCTGGGGTCGATTAATTTTCCTGTGACTTCTTTAAGTCCAGTTTGAGAAATGATCTTGTGAATATTGACTGAATTTTCCTTAGCTTTCTAGAAGTGTATATTTTGTTAAAATATACACTTCTAAGTTGACCAGATTAAAAATGCACATTTCTGAACATGCAGAAGAAAAGAATTCATCTTTAAACAGTACCTGGAAAGAGATTTATGAATTAAAGTTAAATGAATTCCTTGTCCTCAACAGTACATGTAAGATGCAAGCTGTTATTACAATAGACTATCACACAGCAGTAGGGGTTAGGGCAAAATTCAATTTATGGGGAGATTATTTTTAACTTTTGACCAGACTGACACAGGATAGTAATATAACAATTAAGAATATGGGCTTCGGAGTCAAGCAGTCTTTGTTTGCACTTGGAAGGGTCATTCATTCATTCATTTATTTATTCATTCATTCATTCATCATGCACCCATTTGCTGATGGCTAGTAACTGGAAACATGGCAGTGAACAAAACCGACATTCTCTTGCCTTCGTCTCTCAGGGGAAATGGATATTGTATAAATAGTCCATTCCGATAAATGATAGCACCGTGGTCATGACATAGAGGGTAAAAGTTGGTACCACGTGAGGGAATGACATGAGAACTTAATTTACAGAGAAGGGTCAGAGGAAGCTGATTTAATGACTGATGGGCCATGGTGGACGTGGAGGAGTTGGGGTTGAGGGAGGGAAGGAGTGGACTCCTTGTCCTCTTAGGGCCTTGTTTCCTTTAAACACAATGTGGCTAGCACCATCAGCATCACAAGGTCACTCCAGGATTAAATAATGCTGCACTGATTTATGCTTAGTACTGGCTTGGCTACAGTATTTAACTCTTGGTAGCTATACGGACTAACCGTACTTCCTCTGAGGATTCAGGAGATAGTGTAGACACAAGTAGTGTGGACCAGGGTTGGATCCTCCGAAGGGAATCTGAGTACAGAAGAGTACAGCAGATGACTTAGAGAAGACTCAAGAAGAAAACATATTTTAAAAATACTATCTTAGTTTATATTTTTGTGTATTTTGGTGATATACTAGATATGTACAGTAGTTCTCTTTATATAAACATAGTACTGGCAAGATACAAACAAAATTACTTGTAGAACCCAGGGTAAAATCATGGGTTTAAGGATCAGATGAGCAGTGGGGTTGGAGACAGGCTCTACAGAGTACTGCCTCTGGGCCCTTGGGCAAGACCAAGCTGCTCAAATCTTGTGACATTACTATAAGGGCTGAATGTGGCAAAGTTCATATATTTTTTCAAAGTTTGTGTTTTATATGTTCCCAGTCCTTGAGAAAGGATCACTGAGTGTTGTTTCTTCAAGGGACAAAGACTTGAATACAGACATCTTTTTAAGCACGTGTGTGCACGATGCTTGTGTGTGTGTGTGCGTGTGTGCATGTGCATGTGTGCGTGTGTGCATGTGCATGTGTAGACGTGCTGACGTCACGGAATCTCTGTGGAGGTCAGAGGACAGCCTTGGGTGTTGCCCTTCCCTTTGCACTTTGAGACAATGTCAGCCTCTCTGTTGTTTTTATAGTTGTGTGCACCAAGCTAGCTGGCTGTGGGGTTCCTTTCCCTGCCTCCCATTTTCCTGCCGGAACGCTGGGACTACAGACACTTGCCCCTGGACTCAGCTTTGTGTGGGTTCTGCAGGGTTGAACTCAGTTCCATGTGTTAGCATAGCTGCAATTTTACCTACTGAGATCTTCCCCTAGCCCTGGAAAATGATATTTTGAAAGGGCTACAGACATAATAAAAAGCTGCTGATTGAATAGTGACCCTGCATCAGGGACACCACGAGAACACACCCCACAGAATCAACAGCCTGGGACTCTCGGAGGCCCACAGACATCAGAGAGCCTGTAGGGGTCTGACCTAGGTCCTCTGCATGTATGTTATGGCTGAGTAGTTTGGTGTTCTTTTGGGATTCCTAACCCTGGAAGCAGGAGCTCTCTCTGACTCTTTTGCCTCCTTGTGGGACCCTCTTCCCTCTGCTGGGTTGCCTCATCCCGCCTTGATGTGATGGTATGTGCTTGGTCTTATTGTAGCTTTGTTATGCTGTGTTTGGTTGATGTCCCTGAGAGGTCACCTCTTTTTTGAGGGGAGACAGAGGAGGGGTGGATGGGGAGAGGGGTAGAGGTAAGATGGAGTGGAGAGACTTGTGGGAGGGGAGGGAGGGGAAACTTCAGTCTGGATGTACTTTATGAGAGAATAAAAAAAAATACGTAGTGACCCTTCATGTGATGAATCTCAGTTTATTGGTGAAGTGTAAGTCAGTGTCGCTTTTATGTGAGACAGGCACTCAAATCCTTAAAATGTTTATTAGTTTTGACACAACCATGTTGGAAGACATGGCAGACTGATTAGAGGTTGCCCTCTCCCTGTGGTCTAGCAGCTTATCTCAGTAAGCTCTGCAAAATGGAGCCTCCTCCCTCCAGCAGAGCTTCCTGCTCTCTCTCTGCCTTTATTTGGAGAATGTGCCTGGGCCTGGAGGACTGACTTTATCTGAAAGCTGTCTTTAAACCAGATGCCTGTCTTGAAAACCAGATGCCTGACTCATCTTTAGCTTGACCCTCAGCACAGATCCCTGCTGAGAACACCTGTGTTAGGGGCTCTGCTGTAGAACCCTACTGCCACATACTGAACCTTGTGAAAGGAGCATGCTACTCAATACAAATCAGGGTCTGTCACTGGGTTTCCCAGTCCTGTATATCCCTACACTCTACAATAAAATTGAACTGATTCACCGAAATCTTATCTCCCAGAGGGCTGTCTCTGTTTGTGCTCATGGGCCGCCAAAGCTTTCTGTCACCATCTGCCTCTTTCCCTTCTCAACCTGGTGGCCAAAGGCCCAGAGGGAAAGAGGACCCCCACATAGCCATTTCTTTTTCAGTAATCATTCCTAAGAATAAATTAAAATACATCTTTATGATGGAGTATTATGTAGGTGGTTAGAACTGCTAGGATTGTGGGGACCCTTGGAGATGTGCTAAATACATTTTCCAGTGGAAGATGGGCATAAACCTTTTGGGGGTCCTGGAGGAGAATTATATGGCACAGACAGATGCATTTTTGGCGTCTATTTGATAAGGGTGGACTTGAACTTGTGATGATTTATCTTGAATATCAGCTTGATTGGACTCTGAGATGTCTCTGTATTACTAAAACACAGTTGGCAGTGTGTCTATGCAGGTCTTTCACAGAGGCCCAACTAAAAAGGAGAAACCCCGTCTTGAATGACTGTGGCGCCATCCTACAGTTGTGGGGAGGGCTTTCTAGAATAGACATGGACAGAACACAAGCTTGCTAGCATAGGCATTCTTTATCCTTCCACTTCCTAGCTGCCATGCCACGAGTTGCTCTTCTC
>NC_022034.1:16836662-16838262 GCF_000317375.1 Microtus ochrogaster | reverse complement strand
ATTGAGAACTAGAGCATGGTAGACTAAGGTTGGGCTTGACATTGAGAACTAGAGCATGGTAGACTAAGGTTGGGCTTGACATTGAGAACTAGAGCGGAAATTAGGGAAGTGTGGATTCTGGCTAAAGGAGATGTGTTGTGTATAGCTTGGGGAGATTATTCCCAACCTCATTTACCTAGGAGGTTTTTGTAGGATGTTTGTGTTAATTTCCACCTTGCCAGGATCTAGAATCACCTAGGGAACAGGTCTCCAGGGATACTTGTGGGAACTTATCTAGTTAGGTTGGCCTCTGGACAAGACTGTGGGGGATTATTGTGATTAATTGATGTGAGAAGAATCATTGTAATTGTAGGTAGGATCATTCCCAGGCCAGGAGATCGTAGAAAATATGAAATGGGAAGCGTAAGTTGACCAAGTATGTAAGCATGCATGCATCCCGTCTTCTTCCTATGGATGCAGTGTGAACAGCAACTTCAAGTTCCTGCTGCCTTATCCCCATCCCTACCCATGACTGTACTTGGAACAGTGAGTTAAAATAAACCTTCTTCATCATCATCTTCTTCCTCTTCCTCCTCTTCCTCCTCTTCTTCTTTTATTTATACTTTATGTGCACAAGTGTTTGCCCGTATGCATGTATGCGCACCACATGCATAGCTGGGGTCTCCAGAGGAAAGTGTCAGATTCCCGGTAGCTGGAGTGACAGACGGTCAAGGGCTGACATGAGGGTGATGAGAGCCCAACCAGGGACTGCTGCAAGAACAGCAACAACCTATCTCTGTCCTGCCCTTCTTTTTAAAAGTTGCTTTTGTCAGGGAATTTTATCATCATAGCAACAAGGAAAGAAAAAAGACAACAAGGAAGTGATCAGGGCTTCCCAGCAAGATCAGGACAAAGGGAGACAGAAGGAAGGGAGTACAGCAATTCTTCCTACTGTGTCAATCTTTGCTTATTTCTGGATAAAGATTTAGTAGAGCCATTTCAGTCCTGCTGTTGAACTGCTTCAACTCAGGTATCTGAGAGCTTAGAGAATTGATACTAATCAATGCAGGCTTCCATACTTGCCTAACAGAACACACTTGCTATCTGTCTTTGGGTCTCCACTGCTGGGAGCAGATGCCATGGTGACAGCAACTCTTATAAAGGAAAATGTTTAATTGGGACTGGCTTACAGTTTTAGAGGTTTTAGTTCATTATCATCATGATAGGAAACATGGTGGCATGCAGGCAGGCATGGTGCAGAAGGAGCTGAGAGTCTACATCTTAATCAGCAGGCAACTGGAAGAGGACTGGAAGCAGCTTGAGCACAGGAGACTTCAGAGCCCACCCCATAGTGACACACTTCCTCCAACAAGGCCACACCCATTCCAACAAAGTCACACCTCCTAATAGTGCCACTTCCTATGAGAGTATGGGAGCCAATTGCATTCAAACAACCACACTATCTCAATAGGAACCTGGGTCAGGTGATGAGATGTACACACCAAATGACTTGAGTCTTGGAAACTGGGGGCTGGGGCTATATCTTGGGTGGTAGCATACCTTCCTCACAACTGGCCTGAACTCACTGTGTAGACCAGGCTGTCCTCAAACTCACAGAAAC
>NC_022034.1:16831707-16835113 GCF_000317375.1 Microtus ochrogaster | reverse complement strand
GCCCTCTTTGCAGATGATTTAAGTTGACAATAAAAACTAAGGAGACTAGCCTCTGCTGCCTTCTTTGAATCAACAGCTGCTTTTATTCTCTTCCCTGGAGTCTGTAGGGAGAATAGGATGTGGGTCCTGGGAGAAGTGAGGTAGGTTTAGTCTAAGGTGGACCCACCTTTCAGAAGCACATGGTTCCTTCCTAAACTGAAGTCTACCATCTCGGTCCCCAGGAGTGTGGTCAGGACACTTGTTACTCTCATGCTACGTGAGGACAGCTGCTACGTATAACAGTAGAAAGGTTTTTTTTTTTTAAATTATTTTGTTGCTGTTTTTTTTCTTTCTTTCTTTATTATGAATACCATATTCTGTCTGTGTGTATGCCTGCGGGCCAGAAGAGGGCACCAGACCTCATTACCGATGGTTGTGAGCCACCATGTGGTTGTTGGGAATTGAACTCAGGACCTTTGGAAGAGCAGGAAGTACTCTTAACCTCTGAGCCATCTCTCCAGTCCCAGTAGAAAGGGTTTGAGATCCACTTTGAATTGGACTTATTCTGGAATAAACTATAAAAATATCATTTTAAACAATTTATTGTGAATCTTGTTTCTTTGCATAAATCATTTAAATTTTTGTTACTTATTTGTGTGTGCGCATGTGCATGCATGCATACCATGGCCCACATTTGGGGGTTGGTTATCGCCTTAACTGTGTGGGATCCAGGGGTTGAACTAAGGTAGCCAGGCACCACTGGTAGTGAGCGCTTTTATTGACTGAGCCAGCACAGTGATCCCAGGTCTGCGCAAATTCTTATAGGAAGGTTTAACATGACTTCATTATTTGCTTACATGTTCTTAAGGTTTCCACGTTCTCTTGTGTTCAGAATGGTTCTCTAAGGAGGCTTTGTTGCCATCAGGAGATGAAGCAATAGCATTTTAAGGTTTCCTTGGGCAGGGCTATTTGGAAGAGAAAACAGGGGTTTGGTTCAACACAGATGTCATTTAGGAAGGTTTTTGTGTTTTTTTCTGTTTTTTTTTTTTTTTCTTTTCTTTCCCATGTCTGGTTTGTCCTTTGTTCATAGGAGACCTTTTATAGTTAGGTTAAAAAAAATGAAAAAATTTAATTCTTGTTTCAAACTTTTAGGACACCCATATTTTGGCTATGACATTATTTATGTTCCGTTTCTCAGCCGTGAGTTTCCTAGAAATAGTTCAAACTGTCCCCGCCTCACAAAAGCATCCCAAGAACTCTACTGCCCTTCCTTCTGCTTTATCTTGGACACCCTAGGGTTCACGGTCAGGGTTTCTTGTTGCCTCTGCAGCCAATAAGAGCTCACAGAGAAGCCAGGCGTGGTAGCACACACCTGGAATCCTAGCCTGTGGGAGTGGAAGAAAGCAGGAGGATCTGAAGTTCAAGGTCCTTCTCTGCTGCACAGTGGCTTTGAAACTGGTCTGGACTATCAGCAGGGTCCAGTCTCAAGGGGGTTCACATATTCCAAGGTAGGAGAGGGAGGATTAGAATTATTAAACAAAAGGGACAGAGGTGCGAGAGAAATAAAAGACAGAAACACAGGACAGCACCAGGGGGAAATTTAGTGAATACTGCAATCACCCATGTTTATTTCCACATGCTTATGTACGACACTCCAAAAGGGGTGGAGAGAGGCGACAGACTTCATTAATGTGCTATAGAGAATAAACAGAGCATCCTCAGTCAAGCACTCTATTGTTTGGACAGGACACAAAACAGCCACACCCTTAGATCAAGTAATCCACAGACAGCCACTCCCTGGAACCTTCTGCCAATCTCCCTGAAGGAGCAGGAATAGACTTGAATTCTCCCACCTTTGGTCAAGGTGGACAGATTCACCCCTACACGCAAAATACTAATGAACCACACCCTAGGCCAGGATCTCTGGTTTGTAGCCGACCTGTTGTCCACAACTCTGAGAGAGCTAGACTAAGCTCAGACTCACTGACCTTTAGTCAAGGCGGACTGGGCTCACGTCTGTGGGCCCTGAGGCTATAGGAGACCAGGCCTCCAGAAAACTTTAAAACCCAAGAGAACAGAACAAAGACAACACCTAGGAGACCAGGAACGTGACTCATCAGGTAAAGGACTGGCCGTGTAAAGGTGAAGACCCAAGTTTGGATCTCCAGCGCCCATGTGTACTTAGAATATCAGCAAGTACTGCAGCTTGTCTTCCATCCCCACCAGAGAGGGTTTCTCTGTAGCTTTGGAGCCTGTCCTGGAAAAGTAGCTCTTGTAGACCAAGCTGGCCTCGAACTCACAGAGATCCGCCTACCTCTGCCTCCAGAGTGCTGGGATTAAAGGCGTGAGCCACCTCTGCTGGCCAGTTTGGGTCTATAACCTCACTGCTGGGGAGGCAGGGACAGAAACTCTGGAGGACACTGCCTAGCTAGCCAGCCAGATCAGCGAGCTTTTAGTTCAGTGAAAGACCCTGTCTCAAAATCCATGGTGGCGAATGATTACGGAAGACACATGACATAGACCCCTGGTCTCCACAAGCACCTACACATATATGTAAATACACACACGCACACGCATGCATATAAACATGTGTACCTGTATATGCAAAAGCAAGCATGCACATACATACAACACACATACACACAGGAGAAACAAGACCTAAAGCCCTAAACAAGCAGATTGTGAAGCATGTAACTTCTGCAGTCTCTAGAGGCCAGTGCATGGCAACTGGGAAGTTGGTACTTTAAACTCCTCAGCAGGCTTTCTGTTATCTCTTAAGATTTTGATTTTTAGTATGGAAGCCCATCACTATAAAAACAGTTAAATCTGTTTGGAGCAGAACCATAAGTGTATACAAAGTGTACGTGTTTATGGGCATCTTGCGGTGTTTTGGCAGACAAGAGACGGAAGTTAATTGCTTTCCTTTAGGGACATTGCTGAAGTTGCTACTGCTCCCTTTGAGAATCATTTCTACTCTTGAGCCTCTTCAGCAGTAATGAAGACACAGATTTTTTTTTTCCTGGTAGGTGTCTTTCAGACCATTCAGAATACCTTGCCTGCACATTTGTACCTAGAGAAGTTATTATTTTGCTTAGTATGTACTCTTAAAACTAAACAGTGGGCTTGGGCAGATGGTTCAGCTGTTAGGGTACTGTCTACCCTTCCAGAGATCCTGTGTTGGATTGCCAGCACCAACGTGGTAGCCCATAACCTTTGTAACCTCAGTTCCAGGGGAGCCAGCATTCCCTTCTGGCCTCCAGGGGCCACATGTGGTGCGCACAGACATGCATTCAGGCAAAACACCGATCCATAAAGTAAAAACAAATACACCTTAAAGACATGAGTGGTGTGATCCAGTCAGCTTTGCTCCCGAAGTCGCTTTATTTACAGAACTATGCTTGTGAGATCCCCTTATGGTCATCACATA
>NC_022034.1:16830983-16831607 GCF_000317375.1 Microtus ochrogaster | reverse complement strand
GTGCAGCCCATCGTGACCAGGATGGCATAGTGGCAAATGCATGGGGCACCCGTCACTCTGCACCCTCAGTCAGGAAGCCTAGAGTGAAGCTTGCTCACTTTTATTAAGTTTATGACCCCAGCTCATGGGATGGTACTGTTTACCACCCCATGTCAGTTCTCATCTAGGTTCTGCTACAGCCCGTGCTCCCTACAGTCATTCCAATTACATTTCTCTCTCCTATATACCCCTCTACACTCTCCTTCAAATCCATGGCCTCTTCTTTCACTAATTGGTCCTGCATAGACACATACATTCCTACATATAACCTGTTCGGTCTGTATAATGTTACTTGTGTGTATGTTTGCATGGCTGACTATTTGACCACCTCTCCTGCTCCCAGCTTCCCTCAGCTGCCTGTAGTTCTTTGTGTTAGGCTGAGGTGTCATGGCCTCTTCCCAGGCAGTTTGGTGTGTTCACTGGTGGCCTCCATTCAGCTAGCCTTTGGGCAGTCATGTTGGTGAGACTCTACAGGAGCAGCTTCTGGTTGCTAGGAGACATAATCTCACAGCACAGTCCTTGGTCTTCTGGTTCTTAATGCTCTTTCTGCCCCGTCTTCTGCATGTTCCCTGAGCTTTAGGTACG
>NC_022034.1:16826928-16830588 GCF_000317375.1 Microtus ochrogaster | reverse complement strand
CAGAGGACGTGAATTCTGATCATGAAAGTAATGTATAGTCCTTGCAAAGGACCTGGAAAATATGGGAAGACGAAAAGAACCACAGTATTTCTTGCCAGCGTTTTAAAACATATATTTAATTATACAAATGATATATAACTAAGCCGTGGTACTGTTACTCCATGTTCCACTCTGGTTCCCCTGCTGGGGGTCTTTATTGCCATCAGGCATGTGTGTTCTGGTGCTCCGCTCACCTTGATTTGTTCAGGTGTACCTATAGGAAACACACATAGTGCTATTTTTCCTTTTGGTTTATGAACACTGCATCAGATTGTAGCTCTATACGTTTTTGGCTTTGTTCAGTGATGTCGCTTGGAAACAATATAATGCTCGGACGTAGATCTGCCTCCTATTTGCTGTGTTGTGAGGTTCTTCAGTTCAGGAGACCTTTGTGTGAACAGGAGTCACATGAACAGGAGTCACGTGAGCAGGAGTCACGTGAACAGGAGTTCGCATTGCTCTAATAGCCTCTTCCCTTTTGCTGTTAGTAGAAATCACAGAATAGTAATAATTATCTTTATGCATGTCTCTGTGTACACAAATAAATGGTTTTCAAGGGGAAATAGCTGGAAAGTTGAGCTGTGGGTGTTTGTTTGCTTTGGTAGTGCAAAAGATTGACACAAGGCTTTGCACAAGTTTGGTAAGCTCACCACATGGAGCACTTTACCCAGAGCCCTGCTTTAACCAGAATACATCCTTGTCCAGCCATGAACACCTGAAGGTGTTAATCCTTTTGATACAAACCTGCTTTAGGCCAGGAGCTGCTAAGATAAAAAGCTATTTCTAAACTATTCCATAGGGCTCTTAATATTATATCCTGTGGGCACATTGCATTTTTATTAGGAGATATAAGACTATGAAATAATTACATTACTACCTAAGTGATGTGTGCTTTGTTGTTGAAAGAGATCATAGCCATTGGGGAACTTATTTTCCTAATAAAACTTTTATTAAATGGTGGGCTGTGTATGCTAATGTTGAAACCTCTCCTGAGGACAGTTCAGGCTCTCATGACCTCATGTGGGAAGTGCAGCCATGGTGGCGAGGGTCAGTGGGCTCTTCTGAATCCTGAATGAGGATGGTAGGAGTGACCCCAGCACTAAGAGCCCCGCGCGCGTGTGTTCATGAATGTGTTAAGCATGGGCGGTTGGCCACTGTGTAGTCTCTGGCAGTTGTTAGTGGTTTTACTCACATGTCCTTTGAGGCACAGGGGTATTCCATGCAATTTTCCTTTCCATGGCCTCTTCCATGCTCCTTCACAAATGAGTGGTTTTCTTCCATGTCTTCCACGAAGACCACAGGGCCTGGAGAATTCACAGAGGTGGGTATAGACATATGTCTCTTTTAGTCATTTTTTTCTCATGGCTGTGGTGAGCAATGGAAGGAAGGAAGAGTTTACTCTGGCTTAGAGGTTGAGGGTGCAGCCCATCGTGACCAGGATGGCATAGTGGCAAGTGCATGGGGCACCCGTCACTCTGCACCCTCAGTCAGGAAGCCTAGAGTGAAGCTTGCTCACTTTTATTAAGTTTATGACCCCAGCTCATGGGATGGTACCGTTTACCACCCCATGTCAGCTCTCATCTAGGTTCTGCTACAGCCTGTGCTCCCTACAGTCATTCCATGGTCATAGTGCTCTGTTGCAGTCCGTGCTTCCTAGAGTCATTCCATGATCATCATGTCCTGTGGCAGTCCGTGCTCCCTATAGCCATTCCATGGTCATTCGTGTTCTGTTCCAGTCCGTGCTCCCTACAGTCATTCCATGGTCATCGTGTCCTGTGGCAGTCTGTGCTCCCTACAGTCATTCCATGGTCATTGTGTCCTGTTGTAGTCCGTGCTCCCTACAGTCATTCCATGGTCATTGTGTCCTATGGCAGTCCGTGCTTCTTACAGCCATTCCATGGTCATCATGTTCTGTGTAGAAAGCAGAGCAAGTGATCTTTAGCTAAGCTTGTCAACCAACCCACTCTAGACACTCCCTCACAGACACCCCCTGGGTTTATTTCTCTGGTTATTTTATCTCCTGTGAAAGGGCTGGAGAGATGGCTCAGTGGTTAAGGGCATACACTACTCTTCCAGAGACCCCAGTTCAGTTTTTAATTCCTGCATCAGGGGGGAACACCATTATCTACTCTGTATAAGCTCTAGCTTCTGGGGATCTTATACCCTCTTCTGTACACACACGCACCCACACCACCCTGTTGAGGTAACATCATTAACCACAGCAATGTTCCAACGAAGGAGCCATATATGTATTCGTAGACATGAAGAGCAGAAAGGACTGGAGGTGGCAGATTGGGACCTGCCCTGCTGAATCTACTGCTCAGCTGTGTTTACTTGGTTCATGTTTTTCTTTTTTAAACATTAAAATCCCTTGTCAAGCTGCAAAAACTGGGAAAGCTTTACTTTAAAAAGTCAAATACATGGCTTGTCTTGCGGAATTGGTATGAGGGGCCGGAGAGATGGCTCAGTTTTTGCACTTCCAAAGGACCTGGGTTTGATTACCAGTACCCACAGGGCAGCTCACAACCACCTGTAGCTCCCAGCACCCTCTTCTGGCCTCTTCAGGAATTAGTTAGGCACACACGTGGGGCACAGGTATGCATGCAGGCAAAACAACCAAAAACATAAAGTGAAATCCAAAACAAATAAACAAAAACAAAAAACAAGATTTGGCCAGGCAGGGACCCTTAGTTTTGCATCAGCAGCTGTCAGTGAAGTCAAGAACTGTTGCCTTTGGGAAGGACCCTGACTCCACCATCCCACTCCTCACCTCATGCATTCATTTAAGTCACTTTCGTGACCTGAGGGAGATGGTGATATTGAGAAAATTGGCAAAACGAACCATGAGCAAGACGGCAACCTTTCACGTGTGAGCTGTGCGATCCCTTGGCAAAGACATGAGATCAGAAAAAAGCCGGTCACCTTCATATTTAGAGACCAGTGAAGGTTGCTCCACAGGCTATAGCAGCTAGAAAGAGCCTCTTTTAAGAACTCGTTGCTACCTCTTTTTCTTTTTCTTTCTTTCTTTCTTTCTTTCTTTCTTTCTTTCTTTCTTTCTTTCTTTCTCTTTTTTTTTGTTCGGGGCAGATGTGAGCTATTGTTTAAGTAGAAGGTAACTTAAAAATATTATTTTATTTTTTTTGTGCACGTGTGTGAATGATTTGTGTGTTCATTCACGGCCAGGGCCTGTTAGCATGGTTCTCCTTTGGAGGTCAGAGGAAAGCCTTGGATGCTGGTCCTCACCTTCTACTTGGTTTGAGACAGGATCTCTTCGTAGTTCACTGCTGTGTACTCCAGGCGGGGGCTGGCCTGTGAGCTACAGGGATTCCTCTGTCTCTGCCCTGCATCTCCCTGTAGAATTGCTGGCACAGATGAACTCCTGGCTTTTATATGGGTCCTAGGGATTTGAACTCAAGTCCTCACATTTGCATGACAAGTGCTTTATCCACTGAGCCATATTCCTGTGAGCCATCTTCCTAGCTAGGAAAACACCAATTAAACACCAATTCTTTCTTGCTTGCTTAGTTTCTTCTTCTTCTTCTTCTTCTTCTTCTTCTTCTTCTTCTTCTTCTTCTTCTTCTTCTTCTTCTTCTTCTTCTTCTTCTTCTTCTTCTTCCTCGT
>NC_022034.1:16821152-16826828 GCF_000317375.1 Microtus ochrogaster | reverse complement strand
GTAGCCCAGGCTGGCCTTGAAGTTGCTAAGTGGTCAATGTTAATCTTGAAGTCCGGATCCTATTGCCTCCAACCCACAAGTGCTACTATGCCTGTTTTTTTAAACCTTCCTCTTTTTTTTCCTTCCTTCCTTCCCTCCTTTCTTTTTTTCATTGGAGATCCAACCCAAAGCATCACTCATCTACTACTGAGCAGCCATGTTATTTTTCTCATACTTTTCTTGTAAGATATAGGGTTTTTCTATGTTATATGAGTCGGCCTCCTCACATTCTCTATCCTTCTGCCTCAGCTTCTTGAGTGCTAGGATTATAGGTGTTGGCCATAGTACCTGAATGCCTCATCTCTCTACCATGGAGTGTGTGCATCATTATTTCTTGGGCTGCCTCTTACTTTGTTTTCAACTTTAAAAACTAGCCACACAGCACATTCTTGGTAGCATTTTCTGTGCATTTAAAATACAAAGAAAACTTCCCTCTGAGATGTCTTTGTACAACCTCAGAGGACAGACTGTCTAATAGTCCTTTTAATGCTTTGTCTTTTGGGGAACCTTTACCAGGAAACTGCCAATCAACCCATGGAATTTCCAGTCACCCGGGAACAGCTGAACCACTACCGGACTATGGCTGAAAACATTCAAAGTGAACTTGCAGCAACTTTGGTCAAATTTGAATGTGCTCAGTCTGAGGTGAGACACTGTACACATCCCATCGCCCAGAAGGGCATTCTTTTAGCCTTTCACACATGGAAACGGTGGCTGAGGATTAGAAACAGGATAGTGAGCAAGGGATTTTGCCTGTTGACAAAGTTTAGACTTAGACTTTCTCATGTGCTTAGCACCTCCGACTCCATGCTGGCTTTTAGATTTCGGTGAAGTCTGTATAACCTAGGGACACCTGAGGACGATGGGTTAAAGATGCATGGGTCTTGGGGGACTTGAAGTCTCCTTCAGAATGTCTTCCCTTAACATGGATTGCTTGTACTTCAAAGCTCATAGAAGGAATTCTGAATTCTCTTCATGTGAGAGCTCTGATCGTTTGGGCAAATTTTAAGAATGGCTAGTGTAGCAGAGTTTCAGAGCTCCTCTGGACTCATTCTGCTCCCAGGGCAGTGGTGGTGGGGGGTCCAGCCTGTAACTAACAGGGTCACTGAGGGCGCGCTAGGGACCAGACGAGAGATGAACTTGTACCATGTGTGTGACGCTGCATGCACGCACACTCCCAGTTCCAAAGAACCACATGTGCGTGAAGATGGTCCCACACAAGATACCAGACATTCTCCGTCAGTAGGATGCAAACACCTTCAAGCATTTTGATGCTTCAGAACCCACAGAGGTCCAAAAGTTCCCTTCATGTAATTTCTCTTTGTTGCTGTATTTCCCCCAGGAATCTGAATATTATTATTATTTTTTTTTACCACCTACAATTGTGGTCTAGAAGGCAAACAGGAGAAGTATAGTGGTATCCTGGACATCTGAATTTACTTGAGAAAATAGTTGCGGCCGTGAAATCACAGGGTGACTTAGAGGTTCCCCAAGTCATTGGAAATCAGCACTACATGCAGCAATGCTGACAGAGAAAATGGGATCCCACTCTGAATATTTTATTGCTTTCTGTAATATCCACCACAAATGTTTCCTGAGTAGCATGAGATTGGCTTAAGATATTGCTCAGTTTTTTTTGGTCTGTGTGCTGGGTATTCAAAGTCTCTCACACTCTACGCCATTACTCTTCCATGAGGCTATCACACCAGCCTTCAACTGATTTTGGAAAAAGATAAGACCATGACTATTAGCCAGGAATTTATTCAGCCATAATTTCCAATTTGGTAACGCCGATCCTAATTCAAGAAAGAGAAAATGAAACTGGACTGGTCATGAATAAAAGATGAAAGTTTCAATTACCATTTTGGCTCCTTTGGTCGGCACTTCAGTGGTACATTGTTAAACCCCTTTGGCCTCTTCCCCCACTTTCTCTTTACATTTAGCTTCGAGAGCTCCGCTCCAAGATGCTTTCCAAAGAAGTTTGCTGTCAAGAGCTGAAGGCTGAAATGGAGAACTACAAAGAAAACAGTGCCAGAAAATCATCTCTCCTTGTCTCCCTGAGAGGCAGGGTGCAGGAGCTCCAAGAGGAATCAGCAGCTCTCTCCACTTCCAGACTCAGAACCAAGATGTCTGCACACACCACGATGAAGGAGAACCAGGAACTCATGAAGAAAGTCCTAGAACTGGATGAGAAATTACAGTAAGAAAGTTAGAAATGACTCCCCGTTTGTTAGCGGCCAGACTGGCTTTAGATCTCAGCCTAGGTCTTGAGTGGACTTTGCATGTTATGCATTATTTTTCCTTGAAACTCAAACTGAAAAAAAGAAAAATCAGACCTCAAATGTCTTTGTAGTTGTGGAAACTTTTCTCGAGTTTGTATGTCGTCAAGTATTTCAACAAACACAGCTTGTCTTATGCGTGTTTGAACATGTTTAATAAGAACCGCAAACGCTTATCACATGAATAGCTGCAAGATTTTCTTTAAACAGAGCTTAACTCTAGAGTGGCAGGGAGCCCACAGGAGTGTATTTAGTGGATAGCTAAAATACGCAAGGAAGCCAGCCTGCTCTAGACAGCCCTCATTTGATTTGATTGGCATTTTATGCAAAGAACTCACAAAACTCAGGGTTTTCACTCTTGGTTCAGCCAAGAGGTCACTTTTAAAACAAAATCAGGAACTGCTTTCTCCTAAAATATGTTTTAAAATTCTACATATGATTTTATTTTATTTTTTAAAGACAAGAGTCTCTCTATGTAATCCTGGCTATTCTGGAATGATAGACCAGGCTAGCCTTAAACTCACAGAGATCTGCCTACCTTTACTTCCCAAGTGTTGGGATTATGTTAATATGTTTTGGGGATTTGGTGTTGCTATGTAGCCTTGAATTTAATATTGTTCTGCCCCTGCCTCCTGAATGCTAAGGTTACACTCACGGCATACCATGCTCAATTTTAAACATCATTATTAATGACGTAGTTGATACTATTTTTATGTATTCCATCTTTAAAAATGAACCAGAGCCTCTAGCCCCTGTCCTTTTCCACCTATAACAAAACTTCTGTTTTGTTTTTGTTAAAAAAGCTTGATTTTAAGACAGGCTCTCCCTGTGTAGCCTGGGCGTTGGATTCACAATCCTCCCTCCTTTTCCTCCCTAGAGCTTAGATTACAGGAGTTCTTTAAGGATTTTTTTGTGAACCCAGGTCTCCAGTTTATCTCTTTGTTCTGCTCGGCTAGAATTCCTTGATATGGTCACCAGTGATGGCTCAGGGCTGGCTGGCCACTGCAGCATCAGTTATGGCTGACTTGGGAACCACTTTTTTCTCTTGACTTCCAGAACATTGCACACAACTAGTTTGTCTTTCTTTTCTCTCTTTGTGTTTTTCCTCTTCCTCTTAGCTTCCAAATATTGGGATGCCTTTTTTCTTATTTCCTTGTTATTTAGGCTCCCGTGTTTTAAGTATGAGCTAGGTGCAGGTGATATTGCAGCAACTCTGTATTCAGCTTGACTCTCCTCTCACAACATAAGGCACACAAACCTGGGCATCTTCACACAGATGTACATCAGACATTGCAACTTTGTGCCTGAAGCTGATATCCTGAGGTTCCCACCATACCTTTCTGTACTTATCAATTTGATGATAATTTCATTCTTCTAGCCATTGTGTAAAACATCTTGGTATTTCCCATGGTTCTCTTTTTCTTTCACATTCTTCTCTATTTAACAAATGTATTCACAGCTATCTTAAAATAAAGCTAAATATTAACTATTTCGCATTTGTTACCCAAATATCATCTCTCACCTGGACTTATTGTGGCAAGTACTTCAGAACCCCACTCCTGGTACCAGTTCATTCTTGGAGTGATTTAGGGTGTCATTATAGTATAATAGATCAAGTGACTTAGCCAGCAGAAATCTATTACTCATAGTTCTGGAGGCTGGGAAGTTCAAGATTGAGGTGCTGGTTGATTCATTTCCTGATAAGGGCTCTCTTTCTGTTTGAAGAGGAATTTCTTTTTTTTCTCCCATGGTAGGGAGAGAAAGAGAGATAGCCTCTTTCATTCCTCCCCAAATATACTAATCTTATTCATAGGGGTTCACATTCAGGACTTAATAATTATCTCCCAGAAGCCTCAAGTATACATACTATCTCAGTGGAAGCTAAGTCATTAAACATATGCAGCACAGAAACATCCAGTTCAAAAATGATTTTCTTTCTTTTCGCAAAGTGCATCTCCAGCCAGAACGACCTTGTTAAAGTACAAATTAGATCATGTCAGTCTTCAGCTAAGAGTTTGCCAGTGACTTTTCTTCTTCGTTAGGGTAAATACCTAGTATCTTTGCAATCAAAACGGCTCACACTAACTTGGTGATGTTACCCTTCTTTCCCTTATTCTTTCTGTTCCAGACCACTGGCTTCTTAGCAGATTCTTGAACTGGACAGACATGATCCTACCTCAGGCCCTTTGCAACTGCCTATCCCTTTGTCTTCAAGGTTCTTCCCTAGATAGCATGGCTATGTCTAGTCTAGGCACTCACTCAGAAGAACCTGTTCATTGAATCCTTCCATGAGTGCTATGTCTAAAAATTTCCTATTCCCTTTTCTGTTTGATCCATTTCCTCCAGTCTTTATAATAATACTTTACATGGATTAATATTTTGGTCAGTCTTTCCAACAAGAACATAAGCTTCACGAGGCAAGGATTTTTATTTATTTATTTATTTTGCTTTCTGCTGCATCTTTTGCACCCTGGATAGAATTTAGTACATAGGTATATTCATTAATTATCTACAAGATACATAAAATAAATATCATACTTATTGTAAAACCACCCTTTAAATATGAAAAATTTCAAGAAGACATTAAATTTACTTAAAACCTTTCTTTTTTTTTTTTTTTTTTTTGGTTTTTCGAGACAGGGTTTCTCTGTGGCTTTGGAGCCTGTCCTGGAACTAGCTCTGTAGACCAGGCTGGTCTCGAACTTACAGAGATCTGCCTGCCTCTGCCTCCCGAGTGCTGGGATTAAAGGCGTGCGTCACCATCGCCCAGCTAAAACCTTTCTTTATAAAATATTTTACTAACATTTTGAATAGACTTTCAGATGATTTTGCCCCCATTGCCCTATATAATATAGTACTTTTAATGACTAATATATTATTGATGTTTTAAGAAGTCATTTAGTTTATCACCTTAATGGCCTTTTATATTCCATTTCTAAAGTAGCTTAATTGGGAGCTGGAGGGATGGCTCAGCAATGAAGAACATTTCCAGCTCTTTCAGGGGAGCAGGTTTGACAGCTCACAACCATCTGCTTATACCTCCAGTAATAGAAGATCCAGCGCCCTCTTCAGGTCTTGATGGCTACCAGGCAGGCACACATGTTGTACACATACATACAAGTAGGCAAACACTCACGCACATAAAATATAAATAAACAAGTTTTAAAAAGATTAGCTTACTCAAAACCAGTTCCCTGGCTCTTTCCTATAAATACTTAGTTTCATTAAAAAGTTTACTACTAAACAATCTGAACAGTGTGGTGGCATTTTAACTGTATTTTATAAATAAAGACTGCCTGAAGATCTGAGAGTAAAACACTCCCACTGGTTAGCCTTACAGACCAGATATGGTAATACA
>NC_022034.1:16804694-16820712 GCF_000317375.1 Microtus ochrogaster | reverse complement strand
TGCTCTTCCAAAGGTCCTGAGTTCAATTCCCGGCAACCACATGGTGGCTCACAACCATCTGTAATGAGGTCTGGTGCTGCAGACATACACAGACAGAATATTGTATACATAATAATAAATAAATATTAAAAAAAAAGATGGTGGTGCACATCTTTAATCCCAGCCCTAGAGAGGAATAGAAGACGGGGGAAGACAGCTCTCAGATGCAGTCTCCTTCTGAGATTCCAGGAGGCAGGATCACTATTTCCACTGAGGTCAAGGTAAGAGCCAGTGGCAGGCTGTTTTGCTTTCCGGATCTTCAGGTTGAACTCCAATTTCTGACCCTGAGTTTTTATGAATTGTGCTTCAGAACAGGACATCTGCAGACACTCCCATTTTTACAGTTATGTGATTATTTCCTTAGGGTAGCTTCTTGGAACTTTGTTGGATGAGCTGGGAAGCAAATAGCTAGGGACATATTTTCGGGGCCTTTGCAGCAGAGCTGTGATGATGAAATCTTGTGGAGAACGTGTGGGGTCATGTAGGCAGATCCATCAGCGCCATGGCAGGCACTGCGCTTTTCATGCACGCAGAAACTACAGATAGATCAACACTCGCCATTTATTAATGCACTTTCCTAGATGGAAATATGATATGCTTTTGAGTATGTGCAATTACATGCTTTGTAAATCTTTGAATAGAGTCAAAATTTTTGCAGTAAACACTTAACGTGGGAAAAAGAAAGCAATAATCATGATTATTGTCTAGAATGCTGAAAAATGATATCAAATTACTGAGATGATTTTAATTTGCCTTAAGAGTATGTCTGTTTCTTGGTGACCTCTCTCTGAGCATTTAAAGCATTGGGAACGCATTGCTATTTCAAGAAATCTTTCGGACACCAAGTATCTGACATTTCCTTGGCTTGTCAATTTCCATGTGTTGCTAATATGCTAAAGATTCTCTCTGTGTGGCTGTTAATATTGATTTTTTGCTGGTGCTTGAATATTTTTTCTCCACAGGTGGAGTATCTCCTGCTTCAGTTACATGTATGTATGTATGTATGTATGTATGTATGTATGTATGTATGTATACGTGTCTATCAGCTATACTTGACCATGAACATTATAGATCATCCCATAATGTCTAAAAAGAAAATGAAACGCGGTCTTTTAGCATCCATACAGTGCCATTCTTCTCCCTTGCAGGCCCTAGCAGAGGCCTCAGGTTTGTGGTTTGTGGATTATGGCCACACACATGGCAGAGGGTCCATGTGTGATTAGTGCTTGCCTTCATGTCTGCAGATGAGTTGCAAACAGGAGACAAAGACTCTGACCCTCCTCTTACTAGGTCCAGACACCAAGAGTATCATTATCTCTGCAGACTGTAGATGTGCTGAAGTTGCTTTGGTATTTCTCATTTCCTGGCAGTGCTTAGCTTCCCTTCAGTTGCACTGGGACACTTTGACGGATTGAAAGTGGTGGTTATTCCCCATGGAGAGCTTTAGTTCTGACTTGGTTTGATGAATGTTATCTGCTATAATGTTAAACCTTGATTTATTTGTTATTTTCCTGATAGAAAGTGTTTAAAGGAAAATGAGGAGTCTAAGAAACAAAGCTCAGAGACTCTCCAGAGACATGAGGAATTTCGGACTGAACTTTGTGACTGCTTGAGTCTAGACAGGAAGCATGATGAAGTCTCCGATGAAGATTTAATCTTAAAGGTATTTGCATACAGGTTAAAGGCGCTATACACACAGGGTCATGTAAGTGAAGTTTCCTGTGCCTCAGTCACTCTCACTCACTTAGAGGTTTAATATTACAAATATTTAATACTTAATTACAAATGCTGGCCAATAGCTCAGGCTTATTACTAACTCTTACATTTTAAGTTAACACATATTCCTTATTTATGCTCTGCCATGTGGTACAAGAGCAGTCCACACTCTTAACCACTGAGTCATCTCTCTAGCCCTGTGAGATATTTTCAATAGAAATTTTTTTCGATTAAAAATTTCCACCTCCTCCCCTCCTCCTATTTCCCTCCCCCTCCTCCCACTCTCCCTCCCTCTCTCTCTCTAGTCCAAAGGATCTGTAGGCCTCTCTAAACCCCAAGTGAGGAGGTCCTATGTTTTAAAACAGAGTACCTCATTTGGAGCTGTTAGACAGGAAATCTTGTACCTACTAAGTATTTCTATGAGAAGCAGAAGACAATCCATACTGTCAAAGCCATTCTTTTATTTTCCCATGCCTGCATAAACACATGGTAAAGAATAAGGAGCATTTAAAAAAAAGATTTTAGTTTTAATTATGTGTATGTATATATACAGTCAACTTTGCCTATCTGGGAGGAGCCTCAGGTCAAAAAATGGAACTACTTCAGATGTCAATAAGCGAATAGGGTTAGTGAGGCCTGCATTCCAGGCACTAGAAAGGGTTTGTTCAGCAGGAGACATAACGACAACAGAATTATAAGTATACAAGTCACTGTCTTGAGGTGCCTTCTTTACAACTCCGAAACCTGGACAATAAAACACTCCTCAGAACAGCGGCTGAATGTGTTTGAGACGGCATGTCTCAGGAGACTTCTAGGCGTCACATGAAGAGACAGGCTGCGCAACAATGACATTAAGAAACATCTCCATCTGTAGAAGGAAGTAAACTACAGGATATGACAATGACAGGGCCGAAGATACTTTGGCCATGTTGAGAATGAATGATGGCAGATGCCTGAAGATAGCACTGCTTGGAGGAGTGCACAGGATAAGACGAAAAGGAAGGCCCCCAAAATACTGGATAGACAGCATAAGGGAAGATTGTAGAACCTTGGGTATGACAATAATACAAGCAATTAGGACTGCCCAGGATAGGGACAACTGGAGAACCATCATAAATGGGCTGTCCATGCATGCTTAAGCATTGCCAGGGCATAAATGATGATGATAATGATGATGATGATGATGATGATGATGATGATGTGTATGCACCTGTGGGGGGGGGCATGTGTACGTGCCCATGGAGACACAAGAAGGCATCAGATGCCCTGCAGCTGGAGTTGTAGGTTGTTGTGTGGGGTGTGTGTACATGCCCGTGGAGACCAGAAGAAGGCATCAGATACCCTGCAGCTGGAGTTGTAGGTTGTTGTGAACTGCTTGATTTGGGTTCTTGGAACTGAACTTGGGTCCTCTGGAAGACTGGTATATATGTTTAGCTACTGATCCATTTCTCCAATATCTTCCATTTTTAGACAGGGTCTCAATATGTCACTTTGGTTGGCCTGGATTTCTCTGTGAAAGCAAGACAGCCTTGAACTCAAAGAGAAGATCTACACTCCTCTGCCTCCTGTGTTCTGGGATTTAAGACATGTGTCACGGCGCCTAGCCAGGAAGCATTCTTAATAACTTCTTTGATATTCGCACACTCATTTCACCAATGTTTAATGAACCAATATTACATGCTGGGCACTGTTCTGGGGACGTGCCAGTGAACGGCACGAGACTAATTCTACACTCGTGAGGAAACACCCAGCTTTCATTGTTATGGGGTTGCCAGAGGTGTGGGAAGCTGGCTTAGGCAGACTGGGGTGCCACCCCAGAGGCAAGGACATAGCCAGATGCTGGGAAGTGAGCACGGGAATGTCAGGAAGTGTTTAAGAGCGAGGAACAGAATCAAATTGTGAAATGGTACCCGGCCCAGGGGCTGAGAGGTGTGCCCCTTCCATTGGTGGTCAAACACGATTGCTGACCATGCCATCTGGGGGTTCAAGTCCTCTCACAGGCATTGTGAGTGGGCTTCTCTATCACCTAGCAAGGCTTACAAATGCTTTCAGTGAACAGTTTTCAATATACAGACTGGAAAGCAAAAGCCCCGTGAACGCCAACCCCCATGGCAACCATTTTTAGCATGCTCCATAGGATGCTTAGGATTACTTAGAGTAATATTTCTAAACACAGCTGCTCTGTTTTCTCTGCAATGCACCCTCCATGCCAGTACCTCGCACACTGTAGGTGCAAATGAATGTGGGCTGAGGACAGCTTTCTGGGCCAGTGACCTTTGCCATCCTTTTAGGCTGTCCTTCCCCCCACCCCCAGCACACTGCATTCGGTACTCCCCTCCTGTCATCCTTGCCTGTGGCCACCTTTGAATGATTTTAACTTGACCACCAGGTCTGTGAATAGTGGCGTTTGGAGGTTGCCTTTGAAGCTGTGGCTGTTTGTACCTGTTGTTTTTATTGTTTATTGTTTGTAACCACATTAGGTTATAGATTGTGAGCTCCTTGGAGAAGGCAGCTGGTCTGTCGTTTCGTTGTTAGCAGAGCTGTAATTTCTTTCTCTTCAGCTTAGAGAGCTCAGCAAGGAGAACGCATTCCTGAAAGGACAAATCACGACTCTTGAAGAGACTGTAAATGTCCATGAGATGGAGGCAAAAGCTAACAGAGAGACGATCATGAGGCTGGCGGCAGAAGTCAGCAGGGAGCAGAAAAGAGCTGCCTCCTGGGCCGCGGAGAAAGACAAGCTGAATCAGGTACAGGGAGCTGGAGGTGCCTCTGTGCTGTGCTCACAGAGCAGAAATGGGGGAGCAGACGTCCCCGAGGGCCCTGAAATTATGGGCTACTCTTTCAAAGGGCTGCTCTCAGCAGGAGGGGTAGGGGCATTGTGGGGTAAGTGATCCAAGTAGAACTTTTGATATTTGATAGATACTTTTTATACATACTATTTATGCATTTCTACTGCAAAAAAAAAAGAAATATAAAATGCTTAAGGGATTTGTAGGCAGGATGACTTACTTTGATTAGAGAATAACGATGTTTTTCATATTCAAGTCTTAGATTTTGAACAAATAGGTAATAAGTTTAAAAGATGAAAAATTTTAATCGTGCAAAAGATATTAAATGACAATTCCTCCCTCACCTCCCTCTTCTTAGGCACCCATTCTCCAGGGAAGCCTCTTACGTGCCTTTTTTTATTTAATTGTGTGTGTGACTGCATTTGTTCAGGTGGAGGTCAGAGGTTGATGATGGGATGGTTCTTCACTCGCTCCACCTTAGTTTTTGAAAGGGTTTCTTACTGAACCAGGAGTTCACCAACTGGCCAGACTGGGTGGCCAGAAGGCTCTCAGAGCTCTGTCTTTACCTTTGGGATTATAGTGGGTGTTCTCTCTCTGTTTCCCTCCTCCTCCTTCTCCCTCTCTCTCGCCCCCTCCTCCCTGCTCCACACTTGACTCTTTGCATAGATGTTGGGGATCCAAATGTAAATTCTCTTGTTTATGCAGAAACAATCTGAGCAATTCTAACCTTTTTAAAAAAAACACATTAAAAATATATCCTACTGGAACTATTCATATTCATATATACATGAATACACCTTCTGTGTATCATATAGATACGTTTACTTTTAAATAAAAGGACCATACTCTATACACTGGTCTCAGCAAGGCCATTATGAAGAAGTGCATCAGTTGTGTTTCTGTTGCTATGATAGAATGCTCTAACAAAGGCAGTTTTGGGGAGAAAGGCTTCATTTTGGCTTACAGTTCCAGAGGAAATACTACCACGATGGTAGAGAAAGCTTGGCAGCAGGAGGGAGGGGGTGCCTGATGGTCAGGAAGAAGACTGATCATAGTTCATCCACACACAGGAAGCAGAAAGAGAGGAAACAGGAAGTAGGGGCAGCTATAAAACCTCAAATCCTACCTCTAGTGCCTTTCTCCAGGAGGGCTCTACCTCCTGCAGGTTCCAGAATCTCCTGATAAACAGCACCACCAACTAGGGACCAAGTGTTCAAACACATGAACCTATGAGGGGCATTACTCATTTAAACCACAATAATCCCACATAATTTTTCATGTGTCATCTGTCATATAGAACAAAATCCTAGAAGACTTGATGGATCCAAGTATATGAATGCAGTAATTCTGAGAGATACCAACCACAGGGAATGGCTCTTAATTCTTTCTTTCTCTCTCTCTCTCTCTCTCTCTCTCTCTCTCTCTCTCTCCCTCTCTCTCTCTCTCTCTCTCCCTCTCTCCACAATGAATAGCCTGATCTTTTCCAACTAGCCAGAGCGTGTTTGAGCATGAGAATAAACACCATATGTTTGAGGCTGTATAACCTTTTAAATATGTTTAAAGTTGGATTAATAATAACCGTTCACTTTCAAAAGCTAAAGTGAGCCAGTGCCCTCAGCTAGGAAAAGTGCTATGGCCCTTGCCACAGACTGGGACTTTCTGATTAGGTAGTGATTAGTGTCCCAGAGAGGCTCCATGAGGAAGGAAGGCTCGGTGGTCTCCAGGCTAAGAATGACGTGGACTTGGAGTATGAAGGAGGCATCTTTCTTTCACCTTCCTTATCTGCAACAATGTCAGTGGGTCTGACAGGGGCCCACACTAACGATGGTGATTGCTAATTATTTCCAGTTCTCTTCATGAGCAAATCCTCTTACTGCTGGCTTTCATCCACAGTACTTCAGCACTGGGGCAAAGCAAAGACTGTCATTGTCATCAGCTTTTTGTCTTGAACAGTTTGTGCTGCTAGAAGAAACTGCCCCAGGCTTGGCTGGGGATTCAGTGCACTGAGAATATGTGAGTCTAGATGGACAAGACCTCAGGTTGGATTTCCAGGGCCACAAAAATAGACGAAAATGGAACAAAAAAATCCACAGAGGGTGTGGCTTAAACAACAGTAAGTTGGAAATGCAAGATCAGGTGTTGGCATGGCTGAGGTCTGCTGAGGTCTTCTTCTATGTTTATAAATGGAGGATTTTTTTTCTGTGCCTCATATGGCAAAGAAAGAGGGAAGAGGAGGGGAGGGAAGAGGGAGAAAAAGAGGGAAAAGAGGAAAAGGGAGAGAGAAGTATAGATAGATGGGTACAGAGATAAGATAGATAGATAGATAGATAGATAGATAGATAGATAGATAGATAGATAGATAGGTGTTGTAGGAGCTGCGGTGGGCTGCGTTCCAGCCCAGCTCCACACGGCTAGCTTTACTTGAAATAATTACACAGAAACTGTATTCTTTTGAACACTGCCTGGCCCATTAGTTCCAGCCTCTTATTGGCTAATTCTCACATCCCGATTAACCCATTTTAAATAATCTGTGTAGCCCCACGAGGTGTGGCTTACCAGGAAAGATCTTAATCTGCATCTGTGTCAGAGAGGAGAATCATGGCGACTGCCTGACTCGGCTTCTTTCTCCCAGAATTCTGTTCTGTCTACTCCACCCACCTAAGGGCTGGCCTATCAAAGGCCAAGCAGTTTCTTTATTAATTAACCAATGAAAGCAACAGATAGATGACACTCCCACATCAGATGGGTAGAGATAGATAGATAGATAGATAGATAGATAGATAGATAGATAGATAGATAGATATCAGTCTAGCATTTGCTATGTGGCTCCAGGTTGGCCTCAATTGCATAGCTATCCTCATGCCTTGGCTTTCCAAAGGCTGGGATTATAGGCATATGCCACTATACCTGGCTCCCATCTCTTTAGTGGGATGATATATTTTTTTCCCCTTCTGCAGTTACCTGAGATATCTGTGGAATAACAGTTATGACATCATTCCCTGATTTTTTTTTTGTAGTACTGGGAATTGAACTGAGGGCCTCATGTATGTTAGACAACTGGTCTACCATGAAGCTGTATTCCTATCTTTATTTGTCAGGATGCTAACATCCATCAAATCTTGTCTTGATTAAATGTCCCCTCAGAGGTGACAAAGTGATAATTTATATACTTATAAGTCTTTCTATATCAGCTACTAGCTCTCTCTTTCTCTCCCTCCCTGTCCCCTTCCCTCCCTCTCTCCCTCTCTTTTGCTCTCTTATTTTCTTAAGTGATCCATAACTCAGAACAAAGCTATGAATGCATGAATGTTCAGCTGCTATAATTTTATAAAAATCTTCTTTTTAATTTTTATACATTGATTTTTATTGTTTTGTTGTCTCACAGTCATTTTTTTTCTTAATATTCCAAATTCTATGAATTTGTGTATCTGAAGCTCCTTCGAGATGGCCTTTGTGCTCCTGTACCATGTTTAACATGTTCTTACTCTCAGGACAAAGGCAATATCCTAGGCTTATTTGAAATTTTCAGGTTGCCAGCCCAAACCTTTCAATTCTCTAGAGAACTGAGGTTCTCCTTGTCAAGGAACAGTGCTTAGAGACTACTGTGGGACAGTGGTCTTGTACCCTGTAAAGATTTGTCACTTGTCAATACAAGTTTAATAAAATCATGTTTGGCCAGTAGCCAGGCAGGAAGTATAGGCGGGCAACCAGAATAGGAGAATTCTGGGAAGAGGAAAGGCTCACTCTGCAGTTGTCACCCAGACACAGAGGAAGCAAGATAAAAATGCCTCACTGATAAAAGGTACCAAGCCACGTGGCAAACACAGATAAGAATTATGGGTTAATGTTAGGTGTAAGAATTAATTAATAAGAAGCCTGACCTAATAGGCCAACCAGTTTATAATTAATGTAGACATCTGTGTGCTTCGTTGGGACTGAGTGGCTGTGGGATCAGGTGGGACAGAAACCTCTGTCAACAAGAGACCATACTTTATCTTACAGTGGAGTAGATGTGTGCTCACTTCCTATACATTTACCATATTACAGTGGCAGTACTGATTGCTCATTGAGATTGTGTGAGTTTTTCCAAGTACCTGTAAAAATCCCGTGGCAAGGCTGGGACCAAACTCGCATCGCCACAGTGCTCTGCCTTTATCAGTCATGCCCTTTGCATGACGACCACAGCATCTCTCTGGATGTGAGTGTGTTGGCAGGGATTATTTAGTAGCAGAAGAACAATAATAAGCAGCCATGCCATCCAATTTTCTTAGTATTAGTTTTTTAAAAAGAGTCTCCGGACATTAGCAGGAAATGAGTGAGGAAGCGTGTCATAATACTACCTGAAACAGGAAACCAGGACTCGACTCTTATGTAAGTGTCTTTTCTTGGGGTTGACTCTGGAAACTTGTGCACTTTGGCTCCAGGTTCTCGCCAACCTCATAAAAATGGCAAAATAAAAATATGGGCAATAAAAACATGAGGTCTTTAATAAAGTGCTCATTCATAGAACTATTACTCTGATGATTTACTATCAAGAAATACTGTCCAGTGCCTTTCCTGACAGATTAACGGCCTCAGAAAGTCTCCAGACTGCTTTCCAGAGCTCTGGTTTTGAGGTAGGAAACATTTTTATTAGGCAAGTCCAGATGTATGGGAGAGGCTGGAGTAGCCACACAGCTGGGGTGTCGTGTCTACAAAATTTGGCTTTGTTGCATTGCTTAAAGACTATGTTAAGAGCCAAGTGTGATGGTGCACACTTTTAATCTCAGTATTCAGGAGGCAGAGGCAGGAGGATATCTGTGAGTTAGTGACCAGACTGGTCTACATAGTAAGATCCTGTTTCTAAGGAGAAAAAAAATCCAAGTGATTTATCATGTGTGTTAAATATATTATTTGGAAATCTTTAGCAGTTATTTTGTGTGTTTGGGTACTGGGAACGGAAGTGAAGATAATATGCCTGTTAAGCACATGTACCCCTCAGCTGTACCACAGATGTTGCAGTGTGTTTTGAAATCTTTCAAAGCTTGCTACTTTTATGCATGTTATCTTAAAAAAAAAATTCAACTTCGTTAAAAGTAGTCACTTTACCCACACACGTCATACACACTTTTCTTAGAACCTAGAAGTTAAATAAATGCCCTGCACTACAAATAGCCTCTTTCATATTTTCTCGAGTAGAATGAGGAAACTAGGGACTGGTACTGTTTTGGGACCCAGACATGCCTAGGTTTGAAATGATGACCCTTCTGTATTATCTTTCTCACTATGCTACATTAAGTAGTGTGGAGAGCAGAGCCTGACGTGGTGGGCAGAGGAGTTAAGAAGTAGCTATAGTAATTGTAGTCATTGTCTGCATCTCAGGATTTGGTTCCTCTATTAGACAGGCCTCAGGGGACACCTGGGATTGTGCAGCCTGTAGGTAATTTTATGAGAGACTATGTTGATTAGGTTAATTGAGATTGGAAAACCCACCCTAGAAATGGGTGGCACCATTCCCTAGGCTTGGGTCCTGGACTAGAGAAGGAGCGAGCTAGCTGAGCACACTGAGTTTGCTATGGGACCAGCTCTTGGTGCTTCCACTGCGTTGACTTCCCCAACATGGTGAACCACACCGTTAAACTGCCAGGGAGAAAAAAAATAAACCTCTGCTCCCTTGAGCTGCTTTTGCCAGGCTTGTTTGTTTGTTTATTTTCTAGATAGCTCTGGCTGTACTTTAACTCACTTGGTAGACCAGGTTGGCCTTGAACTCACAGAGATCCACCTGCCTCCCAAGTGGTGGGTTTAAAAGTGTGTGCCACAGCTGCCCTGCTATTGCTGGGACTATGGTTCTGACTCCAGAATCCCTTGCCTATGAAGTCCCTCCCAGGCATGCAACTTTTCCTTTGAACATCTGGTTTCTTTTAAAATTATCTATGAAATGGGAAACATGCTTAAGGCTGTATCTTATATTTATTTTTAGTATTAGGTTATAGTTAATATTCCCTTGATATCTGTGGGGACTCCAATCCAGGATGCCCCATGGATCGCAAAAACCTGTGGATGTTCAAGTCATTCCATAAAACACTATAGTTTAGTGTGCATATTGTCTCATAGATTTTTAGATGATCTCTAAATTACTTCTAATACTTGATATAAGCAAAATGGCACACGAACTACGACTTAGCAAGAATTTGTGCGGGAAAGGTCTGCACTCCATTTCCTTCCTGTTTATTTTCGGCTGTTGTTGGCTGGCTCCGTGTGTATGGAAGCCACAGCTACAGCGAGCACATGGAAAGATTCATGCCGTACTCAGGGTGACTCCAGAACATAACTTATTTTTACTTCTCTCTCCTCGGGACTCACTTTTATCTGGAGATTAAAATAAATATGAGAGTGTTTGAGGAGAAGAGGCAGGCGGAAGAGTTCCCGGAAGCAAGAAATGATCAGACTAGATCACTGAGGAAACTAAAGCTGTCTGATACCACACGCCATGTTGGAAGAAACTTTCAAGTAATTTCTTAGCTAGACCCCTGCTCTTGTAGGAAATATGAGTTATTATTGGTTACTTATTTTGGGATAAGGTCTCACTATGTAGCTAGTTGGGGGCTATGTAGACCAGCCTAGGCTCAAACTCACAGAGATCAACTTACCTCTGCGTCCCAGGCACCGGGGTTAAAGGCGAGCGCCATGCCTGGCATATTTTATTCTTTAATTCATTAGCTATTTTTTGGTCGTTCTGGGCCTTGACCCCAGGGCCTTGTATATTCTAGGCAAGAGCTTTAAAGGCTTTAACATTTAATCTTTAACATTTCCCGTACGACCCGGTGTCTGGCTCTTCCTCAAGCTTCCCCAGAGCTGGAAAGTCTCTGATGATGTTCCTACAGTTCCAGGTGGGGCAGCTCCCCAGCAAAAGAGGTTGAGACCAGACAGAGTTTCTCCAATTTATGCTCTAATCCTGGTAGTGTCTTATTTCCCAGCGTAAACTGGAATAGCATTTATTCCTCCTCCCGTCCTATCCCCTGCCTTCCATTCCCCTTTCCTTCCCTCTCTTCCCCTATTTTTCCTTTCCTTTTTTGCTTCTTCACAGTTCTGCAGATTGAACCTATGGCTCATTCATGCAGGGCACGTGACCCTCAGACGTACTTTCTTTACTTAGAAAAAAAAAAATTCTTGGAGACCAGATCTTGTTAAATTGCCCAGACTGGATATGAATGCATTCCATAGCTCAGGCAAGCCTTGACCCTTCTCAGCCTCCCACGTAGCTAGGATTTCCTGCCTGTTCTATCAGGCCTAGTTGAAATCCCTTTTATTTATGGCCACATGGTAAATGTTTTGAAGCCATTTCTAGGTCTCTTTCTTTGGCTAAGCAGCCCAAGGGTTTCTCCAATGCTCTTCACTGGGACCCTCTTAGTGTAGTATAAGAAGCTAAGGTGTTCTCTCCAGATGAGGAATTAGCATGAAAACAAACAGGAATGTAACACCTGCTGAGGAGGTCAAAGTTACAGGTGTTTCTGGGGCTCCAAAGTAGAATCAACTACCAAGCCAAGGAATGATGTAGGATTGTGGATTGTACTCCCTGCAGTGAAACAGGAAGAATTCAATCCTCTTACTTTTTCTGTCCCCCTCTTTTTACTTCTTAGCTTTTATTATATGATTGTATCGACAGTGTCACGATTTGCATTCTGACTTTTTATTAAAATTTATCAGATGGTTTATCTTTAGGGTCATTCTAAAAATTTAGAAATCAGAATAGCATTTAAAGATTCCATGATACTAAGTTTTTTTTATTATTTATTTATTTATTTATTATTGTGGTTCTAATCTTAGCCATGTTAGAACCCCTGTTTTCCTGCTGAAAAGGTCCAGCAGGAACTGTCCGTGGTCCTCCAGGCTCAGGCTGACCAGCCTAGGGCAGTGTTTTCAGCTCTGTAGTGCAGCCCAGAAACACAGTGGCTTCTGGGGCAGAGAAATCCACGGTCAGCCAGCACTGAGCTTTCTAATAATTTGCTAATAATAACAATTTGCTAAGACTTCCAAACTTCAGCTACCATTGCCCTTTTCAGTATACACAAAGCCATTGGGACAGCTCGGATTCGGGAAAGGTCCACTCACCTGCAGGAAAACGTGGTTCTGTAGCTTCTACCTCACTGAGCATCTGTTAGAGTAAACAAAACAATCCTCCTGGACTACACTTATATACTTTGGAGGGGTATGCTTGGATTTGAAGACGTTTGTAGAAGTTGATGGCATGTGGCGACATGCTCTTCTGTCTCATGAGAGAAGAGAAACAGGGGGATCAAGTTAAAGTTAAAGGCTAGCCTGGTCTCCATTGTAAGTTCTAGATCAGCTGGAGCTACAAAGATTCTGTCTCAACAAGGCAAAAAAACAAGAAAAACAAAGACACAAGAGTAAGCCCTTCTTACAGAGATTTGTTGAAACCAGGTACACCCTCGTGCCTGGCTTCCTAGAGATTTTAAGGTGATTTCTTCATGTTCAAGATATTTAATTTTAATTTGTATTAAAATAAAAGAAGTAAAGCTGCTTTCAAAAATCTATGGTTAGTGCTGTGTCAGCAGACAGTTCTCCGCATTGTTCTGTAAGGTATAGTGTCACTCGGTGATACATAACTGTAATCTAATTGAATAATTTTGAATATTTGTCATTTCCATACTTAATAATTGAGCTTATACTTATTTTTTTTGGGGGGGATGGAATTGTAGCTTTAAAAGATGTTCACATATTTTATTTTGTTATGTAGTATTATATGAAAAATTTATACCCAAGTTGTCCCTGTTTACACAAGTGTGCCTGTGTGGCAGGAATTGCAGGATTTATTTATTAATCTTAACTGTGGTTGGCAGAATTAAACAACTGACTTTTTAAATTTATATAATTAGTTTAGAATTGGGAGGATTAAGGTTCAGCCAGAAGTTCCCACCTCGACAAGAACTAATTGTATTTTCAAAAAAATCATTTGATTTAATAGAAATCCATATTGTAGCTAGCAAGTTCATGACAGGAATCAATTGTGCCTGTGTGTCATGCATGAATGTGTATATGCATACTAGTTCTTTTCTTTTGAACCACCAACCAACTCCCAAGTCATGATACGGAGACTTATTAGTTATGAATGCTTCGCCTTAGTTTATGCTTGTTTCTTGCTAGCTTTCTTTCTTTAACTTAAATGAACCTATTTCTCTTTATCTGCCTTTAATCTTGGACTTTTTACTTTTTTTTTCTTTAGGTCCTATGTATGTGGTGTAATAACCAGGCTAGCTTAATATGAAACAACAAATTTTAATGAAGGGATAGCTTACAGCACCAGGGATCCAGTGATGGGCAGGAAATACAAAAAGGGACCTGCGGGGCTCATGCCTGCCAGATTTATATGTAAACATTAGCGCGAGGCAAACACGCCTCCCATTGGGCTGGGTTTCCCCTACATCTCCCCCTTTTGTCTCAATAAGACAGAACTAAACCAAATACAACTATATACAATAGTAACAAATAATAAATATAACAAACAATATTGAACAAGAAACATATAACAAAAGTTTTGCTAAACATTCTATCTCAAGGAGTCTAAATAATGTAGAGAGTAACTACAATTATTTAATCTTCAACTCTGTCAAAGATCTGAGAAGGGAATTAATATTACTTAACAAACGAGAGATATCCAAAATGTGCAACAAATGACAGAGACAACTGACTACCTGGGCAATCACCCAAAGTTTCGTTTGCAATGTTGAGTCAACCAACTTTGGCTAAGACCTAACATAACTGACATACTATTATTAAAGACAAGGAACTTTCTTAGAACTATCCTACCCTGTCTTGGCAAGATAAGACAATCCTGTTTCATCCACTTATGGATATTCTGTATCTTTGTCAGTAGTTGAGGTATGGGCTTTTCTTAACCCAAAGACCAGTTCTGCCAAAAAGACAAGCTCCCAGTGGAGTGTCTTTGGTGCTCAACATTCTCTCAGGAGTAGAGTGGTGTTGCCAGGAGTGATTGTGTCTCATTGGCACAGAATTCTAGATTAGATTAAAGGCCATTTTCTACAGCTCTTCGAAGAGGCTGAAGATTATACTATCTATAATAAATATAATCTCTATGTATCTAAAAAACCTGATTAACCTAAAAATAAATATGACAAACATATAATTCTCAATACCTATCTAACTTGAAGACTAAGAGAATAAACAACTGTGCAATATATGAAGACAATGATCTTCAACTGTAAACAATGTCATTACATATCAAATGTAAACAATGTTATTATATAAATAATATCAGAGGTAGAAATGTACATTGTAATATGGTAGATGTATCAATACAATATAGACAAAGTTATAAGCATACTCTTATACAAAAATAGAGGTAGGAACACTCACATTCAATATTCAATATATCAATATACAAGGAACAGTACCAATACAATTTTCTAAAAACAGTAATTCACAAATACCAATCATCCCATCAAACCAGTTAATCCCCCCCCTTTTTAAAAAATACCCCTAATTCCATAAAATACCTCCCCCATCCCCTCAACCCTAAACCAACCACTAAATGATGTCCCTAACCCTGAGGGCAAACTCTGTTGGGAGAGGGGACGTCGTCCTTTAAGATTGCTTCTAGCTGACATGGGGGCGACGTTCTTCTTAGGGGGTCCTGTGAAAGCAAATGATGGTAAAATTCCCAAATTAACCTTTGACCTAAGAAAATTGTATCCTTCTGGAGTCTTTGATGGAGTTGAAGGTTGGTTAGTTATAGTTATAGTTTTCCTTAGTTATGATAAAAGATAAAGTAGATATAAATATTGTAACTGTAATTCTTGCTTTATAACTGTTTTGTTATATGTAATTTTACTATGTTAAAGTGAAAGCCTTTCTTTTTTGTTTAAACAGAAAAAAGGGGAAATGATGGGGGAGAATCTTCTGATTTGTGTTAATTTCATTGGTTAAATAAAGAGACTGCCTTGGCCCTTTGATAGGACAGAATAGAATTCTGAATAGAATGCTGGGAGAAAGAAGCCGAATCAGTCAGTTGCCATGATTCTCCCACTCCAGACAGCCACAGGTTAAGATCTTCCCTGGTAAGTCACCTCATGGGCTACACAGGTCGTTAGAAATGGGTTAGATCAGTATGTAAGAGCTAGCCAATAGGAGGCTGGAACTAATGGGCCAGGCAGTGTTTAAAGGAATACAGTTTCCGTGTAATTATTTCGGGTATAAAGCTAGCAGGGCGGGCGGCCAGGTGCCAGGAACGTAGCCTGCTGCTCCTATCACTACAGTCCTGCTCTGAGCTGCTGGCTGGCAGCTGCCTGCAGCTCCTTCTCTTTCTCCCTCAATCTTTTTCATCCTTCTTTTCCAGATTCCTCTTATTTATTTTCTCTGCCCACCACCCCGTTCAGCTTTTTAATTAGGTCAATCAGGTGCCGTAGGCAGGCAAGGTGAACCAGCAACACGCCTTTTCATCATTAACAAAGGCAGCA
>NC_022034.1:16794894-16803969 GCF_000317375.1 Microtus ochrogaster | reverse complement strand
TAAAGTAATATTCTATAGTATAAACTAAGGTAACACATCTTTATAAAGTTAAAGTAATATTCCATAGTATAAACTAAGGTAACACATCTTTGCCTAGTTAAAATAATATTCCACAACATATGTTTGTGTGTGTATCTGTCTTGCATGAATATGTATGTGTTTGTGTGTGTGTATGTCTTGCATGAATATATATGTGTTTGTGTGTGCATGTTTATCATGCATGATTGTATATGTGTTTGTGTGCCTGTGGAGGCTGGTGATTGATGGAGACTCTCTCCCTTTTCTGCTCAGTACCTTATTTTTGAAACAAGACTTCTCTGTGAACCTGCAGCTCACTGATGAGGTCAACTGGCTGCCCTGCCAACTCTGGTGATCTATATATTTTTTCCCCATCCAGCAGACCTCTTGGCTTTTTCATGTGGGGTCTGGGAACTCAAACTCAAGGGTCTTGTGCTTTTGAGACTAGCACTTTACCTGCCGAGCCCTCTCTACAGAGCTATTGAAAGACTTCTTTCCCCTTCAGATAGATTTCTGCCTTTCATTGAACACTTTCTGTTATTTGTATATGATTTTGTTAAATGTAATGGTGAAGTTATTATTATTCATTTGCTGACTTTAGCCTACTGAGCTTAAAGATTTTATTATTATTATAATTTTATTATTATTACTGTCTTGATATTTTTTGAGATAGGATTCTTGCATGTAGTCCCATTCTGGATCTTGCTAATGTAGGCCAGGCTGGCCTTGAACTTACAGAGATCCACATGCTTCTGCTTCCCAAATGCTGGGATTAAAAGCATATAGTACCACACCCAGTAAGATCTGTTAATTATTACAAAACGTTTTAAGCGTTGCCTTCCGCCTAGGGCCTGCCCTTACTTGCAGATGTATTCTCAGTGGAGGTCACTTGTGAGCTTTCTGGGAAAGAAGCTGTTTTTTTCTTCTCCCATGTCAGTGTGGTCTGACAGCTGCCACCAGGTCATGCCTAGCCATGGTCATGTCACCTCATGCCTCATGCTTCAGAGCATCCTTGAGGTAGCCACGCAACCAGACTCCAGCCCGGCGACCTGCTGCGGGGGACTGGGAAGGTAATTGATTTGCAGTCCCGAGGACACCTATTTCCAGTAGAACAGAGTGGCCAAATCCCAGAGAGATTAATTAGAGTGCCGGGGAGTGGCTGTCCCCAAGGTCTGCTGCTGGCTCCCGCTCCTTTATTTCCTAGGGAAACAGCGTAGAGTCCGCGGGGATGGATATTTCCAGAAAAAAAAAAAAAAACAACACAACGAAGCTACTCTTGTGATTTTAATTAAACATCATGATGGGTGCTTGGATTTGCAAAGAGGCAATGCTTGGTTTAGGGCAGTGGTTCTCAACCTTACCGATGCTGGAACCCTGTAGTATAGTTTCTCCTGTTGTGGTGACTCCCACCCCCAGCCGTTAAAATTATTTTGTTGCTACTTCATAACTGTAATTTTGCTACTGTTGTGAATTGTAGCGTAAATATCTGATATGCGGATATCTGAGAAGCAACCACTAAAGGTGTCGGGTGACCCACAGGTTGAGAACCACTGTTTTAGGGTATGACTAAGTTGGTAATAGATAGTAGGTTAGAAACATTTTTAAAAGTTGAAGTATTTTAATTAAGTTTGGTGCTCTTTTGGTGTTAGATGATATTTGATTAATCTACTTCAAATTGTAAGTCCACCATACTCTAGCGTCTGAGGTCAGAAGAGGGTGTCAGAGCCCCTGGAACTGGAGTTCTAGATGGTTCTGAGACACTGCGTGGGTGCTGGGAATCAAACTGGGGACCCCTGGAAGGGCAGCTAGTGCTTTTAACCACGGGGTGATCTCTGCAGCCCAAACAACTTATTTAATAACTTCGTGAAGACATGGAGAGACCGTGGAACTAGAACTGTAATGTGCACCTAACCCTAAGTCCTTGGAGCCGCAGGTACGCGAGGTAAATGTAGACCTCATCAAATGCAGATATACCCTTTACTGTTTGCATTCTGTAATCTTTCAGGACTTGCTCAGCACCTTGGATATCAAAACAGCCCTAGAGAGGGAAGCTAAGCTCTTCCAAGAAAGGCTGCTTGCTGCGCAGCGAGCCTGGGAGGCGTCAAAGCAAGAGCTGAACCAGCTGAGGAAAAACTGCCAGCAGCTGGACCTGAGCTTGAAGGTCAGTAGGGATGCAGCCGCAGGCTCGCAAAGCCAGATCTCCTCCTTCAGGGAGAAACTCGCAAAGGTCCTTGGCAGCGGATTGGATATGGCTGGGTCCGCAGAGGACGCCATATTGGAGAGGATTCGAGAGCTGCGCATCCAGGAAGAGAGCAAGAAAAGGGTGAGTAGGCCATGGCCCCTTACAACTTCCTCAGCAGTCACTCAGCACACATCAGCCATGTCTTGGAATTAGTTAATTTACAATGGGGGCATGTTTGGACCACGTTTAGATGTACATAGGATGACCCGAGTCACTGATGGAGTTGGAGCTGGCCATGCGGAACTCTGTTTCTCCTGCATTTAGTCATGGGGCGTGAGCTCTGGCAAGACCCTGAGATCATGGTTTCTATGATTTTCAATTACTTTTTCTGTTTCTTTTTCTCTTCCTTCTCCATTCCCTGCCTCCATGTGCCTCTGTGTGGTGTGTATGTGTCTGTCTGTGTGTGGTCTGTATGTACCTAGTTGCATGTGTCCGTGTGTGGTGTTTGTGTATCTGTTTGCATGTGTCTCTGTGTTGGCTGAGACTGCTTGTTTCTTTCCCTGACTGCTCAGACCCAAATAGTCACACAGAAATTATATTAATTATAATACTGTTTGGCCAAGATTCAGCTATGTTTTTAGCCAATTCTTTTTTGAATTAACCTATTTCTATTAATCTATGTAGCAGCACAAAGCTGTGGCTTATTGGTAAGGATCCAGCATCTGTCTCCTTCGGCAGCTACATGGCATCTCCCTGACTGCACCTATTCTCTCTATATCTCTGTTCAGATTTCCTGCCTGGCTTTACTCTGCTAACAAAGCTGAAACAGCTTTATTCATTAACTAATGATAATAAAACATATTCATACCACACAGAGGGGGATCCCACATCACCTTTCTTTTTCTGTCTAAATAAAAGGATGTTTTTAACTTTAACCTAGTAAAATTACATATAACAACAGGTTCAAGCAAGAATTACAGTTCTATTTAGTCTATTTGTATCTGGCAAAACTAAAGAAAATATATTATCATTTATTTTATCTTTGTGAGTCTAAAGTTTCAGATATAATTTATCTTTTATTATAACTAAGGAAAACTATAGTTATCTGTCTTCAACTCTTCAAAGACCCCAGAGGGATATAATATTACCTAAGTAAACAGGAAGTGCATTGTAAGCAACTTCTAAAACTATAGAAATGACAGAGACATCTTGTTGCCTGGACTGTCATCCAAAGTTCTTCTGTACTGTTGGGGCATCCATCTTCATCCTACAGGCCCATAGTATCCAGAAGACTTTTCCATGAAGCAGGAAATCTGAAGATCTGTTTTGCCTTGTAATGGAAAAGTTCATCAGTTGCTTTCTTCTGTGTTCCGCAGAATGTCTGGCAGACTCTTTCATGAAGCAAGAACCCTGAAAGACTGTCTCACCTTTAAGCAAGTTCAGCAGTCATTTTTCTGTGGGTCCTGCATGTCCAGTTCATACAGTGTACAGCAATCTAGGCAAGAGCAGTTTCTTGCTCAAATGGTTAGCAAACTCCATAAGGAGCCTCATTGATGCCCATAATCCTCTTGAAGTAATCGTCACTGCCAAAATCAGACATATCTTATTATTGAGATAAGCCTAAGTTCTTAAAAACCCTTCAAATGCCTTAATCTATAGGTCTTTGGAGTGCTGAAGATTATCTATCTAGCTGAAATATATCTCTGTATATCTAGAAAACCTAAATACCATGACTAAAAGTTTGGTTATTGTAGATGATATCTATTAACCTGTATTTCTTAATTATATATTAAATTTTTAATGAGCTGTATAAACATAATACCTTAAACAAGGTAGAAATATACATAACACAGTGTAGCAAATTGACTTAAATTTGTATAAATAGTTCAAAGCCCATACGAATGCAAGGCATTCATTTCTTACCATGTTTCCCCTCCCCTTCTTAGAAAGTTTAGGAATTTGTACATAGTTTTCTCCAAACTGCTTCCTGCTGTTTGTTGGGTGAAGTATTTTTACGGGCTCATGAAGACCTTTTAGGCGGTCTTGTTCCATCAAACCACATCAGTCTGGAAGGAATCCATTGGTTCTCATCTTCTGTGAAAACAAAAACAGAACCTCTTTTTCAAAGCAACATATCCTTAGACCCAAATCTTGAAGTCAAGATGCTTTTATGTTGGTTTAGCTTAGCCACCCTAGAAAGTCCTGTCCCTGCCTTTCAAGGCTAGAATTACAGGCGAGCCACCCAACCTCCAGTCATTGACCTTCACTCTTGGTTCTGGCCCCCTTGCTTACACAGTGAGCACTTCAACCATGAGGCTATCTCCCCAGCCCCAGTGGATTATTTATTTTTCAGTACTGAAGATGGAACCCAGACTCTCATACTTGGAAGGCAGCTCTATCAGTGGCCTGCCATCCTGGCTTTTTAGATTCTACTTTCTCATCTTATTAGCAACTAGTACAAAGTTCACAGTCCCTGTTCAAAGCTGTAAAGCTCTTTGAGTTCATCAAGTCTTGTTATTTTTGGGGAGTGAGTGGTGTTTTTGAGGTGCAGTTTCAGTATATAACTCAGTTGGCTTCCAACCCACAGGAACAACCCCCCCCTTCTTTATTAGGCCTCCTGAGGGCAAGAATTGCAGGCCTGTCCTGTAAACCGCTTTGGTGGGTTACTTAGTCTAGGGGTTTGTAACCCTCCTGGCAGTTCAGTTATTCCAGGGTCCCGGAGAGGCACTATCTGTAAGATATGGGCTGAGAGAGAGGATGAGGCTATGCTAAGTTTGTCAGAGCCTCCATTTATTAGAGATGGGGTACAGCTTATATAGGGCAAGGAGTTGGGGGGTGGGCACAGGGGCCTGGGCTCTTGCCGCGTGGTTCACGTTGGTCACATGGTTCTCATTGTCACGTAGGCCAGGAAGTCACGAGTTGACACACCTAGTTCTCTAGATAGTTTGGAATGTGGGGTGGGTTCCACTAACAGATAGCTCTCCATTAACAGCCAATTTGGGTGTGGGGTAGGCTCTGTCAATAGAATGATTCCTAACACAATTATGGGTGTGGGGTTCTCTTAGGAGGAAATTGGCTCCTGACAGCTGTTCCACCGCACTTGCCAGTGTGTTTTCAAATTTAGGGTATTCATGGGCTTGTAAACTAAATATATAACAAAGTCATGTATCAACCATGCACAGTTCTCCACAACTGGTCTAGACTGTACCCATTGCCAGCCACACTCACTGTGCTCCAGCGGAGCCTGTGAGCCACTCTAGAGGGGATGAATGGAGATTAAATAGCCCAAGTCATTGAGGGTTTGCTGTCCCGCAGGGTCAGGTCAGGCCAAGACTTGGTAGGAAATAAGTTACCAGAATTTGCCTCTTAAGATTATTGTTTACTAGTGGCAGTCAATGGAACAGTTGTTATGGGTTCATTAACATGTTGTTAATGAACAAAAATCAAATCAACAAATGTTAACTGTTACTGCTGCGTCTCCTCCCCTTCGTCCTTGCTTCTGTCTTCTTGATTTTTAATTTTTTAAAATTTTTGAGTGAATGTGGTGTGTAAGTGTGTGTTTGTGTGTGTTTGTGTGTTTATTTGTAGAGGCTAGAAGTCGACCTTGGGTCAGTATTGCTCCTTAGGTACCACTCTTTTTTTTTTCTCTTGAAACAGAGTTTTTCACTGGCCTGAAAACCACTAGTAGGTTCTATTGCCTGAGCAGGAGCCTTGGAGATCTGTTTGTCTCCACCCTACCAGGCCTTGCTTTTGTTACTGTAGGTTCTGCTGACTGAATTCAGGTCCTTTCAATGCAGTGATTTACAGCTGAGCCCTCTTGCCAGCCCCACAATGACTTCTGTTTTTTAAAAAGTTTGTTTAGAAAGGCACTTGTAAATTTAAAAATAAACCAATAAATAATCATCAACCTAAAATCCGTGCTTGCTCTACAAGTAATTTTCATGGCCTTCTTAGCCCAGCGGACGGCGTTTTTATAGTTGAACTGCACCCTGTAGAGTATACATATCGCTGAGGGTAACAGCACCTTTTCCTGTGACTCAGTTTATACATTGGAAGTCAACTGAAGCAGAAAATCATTTCCAGGGCTGGGAGGAGCTTCAGGAAGATGTCTTGAGTGGTAGTGCATATGCATTGGTGGCCAGTGTTCTCCCCACACATTTTATTGCTTTTCATTGTCTTTATCTCAGCTTCCCCTTCCTATTTTAATTCCGGCGTGTGAAACATGGCATACAGTTGCCAGTATGATGTGTATGTTTACTTTCTGAAGCAAAGTGGTGTAAATTGGTTAAGCTGGCTCTGCTCCCCCCACTCCCCATACAAATGAGAATGATTCAGCCTTTTTAGTGTCATTCTCGACCTCCCCTACCCTGTAATTTTTCTCAGTAGCTGCGCTTCCCATTTTCAAGCCCCAAATCAAGCATGTGGCTGATCTCTTGCGTGACTCATCTTCAAGTAAAATCAGGAGAAAATGAATTTTGCACATTGTCTTAGAAATGTTTTCGAAGAATGGACGCTTTGCAAATCGCCGACTCTGTTTGTGGAGGGCTGTTTCTCGCTGCCAGCTGCCATGGCCACAGGCAGCCAGCTGTGGAGTCCCCCATGCGAAGGCCCTGCAGGCTTGGCCCGGCACACTGCCCACTTCGCGTGCCTTCTTACATTGCTTTTCTTGTTTACTCCGTGGCTATCCATTCTGCCTCTTCTAGAATTGAATTCTCAGTGGAACTGAGGTCACCGCCTCCTCTTCTTCACTAAGTCATTTCTGCTTCTCCCTTGAATGTCTGCTTCTGGCAATTTAATTTCTCTTTAAAAAGCTATGCCATATCTTACAGCAGGGATTCTTAACTGTGGAACTGTTGATATTTAGACGGCAGAGTCATTTTTTTTTTTGAGGGTCTTATGAAACCAGACTATCCTTGTACTCATGATCTTTTTGTCTCTGCTTCCTGGGTGTGCACCCTCACACCTAGCTCTGTTTAGGATAATGTATATGTATATGCATTTGTGTATATATATGTGTGTGTGTGTGTGTGTATGTGCTGTGCATTTGTGTTTGTATATATAAGTGTATGTGTATATATATATATGCATGAGTATATATGTGTAAGTGTATATCTGTGTTTATCTGTGTATATGTGTGTGTGGCAGGTAGTAGTAGTGTCCTGTGTGTTGTAGAGTGTTACCAGTGTCCTAGCCTCTGCCTGTTAGATCCCAGGGCAACCCTCAGTCCCAATTTGAGACAACCATTGTGTCTCCAGACATAATCAAATGTTTCCCTGACAAGGACAAAGTCATCCTTGTTTGAAACCTTCTGCCTCAGAGGAAGGCCCTGCTGTTGAGTCCCCAGGAATCCAGAAGAACCCTCTGAATGTTATTTAGCCTAGATTTTCAGGAAATATAGTAGATGACGAAGAACAAAGACTCCTTGCATGATAGCTCAAACACGCAACATTTTTGGATTTTACATTTTGTGGCAAAGTTTTCCACCTTTTGGGGTATTTCCTAACTTACTAATCTGGATGAGAATTGATTATGTGTAGGGATGATGCGACCTGATCAATTTCTCCCCATTTCCTGAATTAAATACAGAGTCACACGAGCTCATCCACCTTGGAGTGGATATTCCTTCTGCGGGCTTTGCTTACTGCCTCAACTGAAAGTCTCACAGTCTGGAGGCTCTGCGGGTGCTGTGGACATAGCTTGGTGCTCCCGAAGACCCGAGGGAAGTTCCACAGCCCTAGTCCTCCAAATCTCATAGCCCCTCATCATTTTCCTGCCACTCACTGGAGCAGACATTTCCCAAGATGCACTGGCAGACTTCCACTGCTCAGCTACTGTCAAAAATAACTCTTTAAGGTCACGTCTGGGTGTGATGGAGTCTGAACAGCCAGAGGTGTACCGCCTCCATCCTCCCTAGTTGTCATTGGTCCCTAGCTCTGCACTAACAAAGCGCTGCTAACTGGGTGGCATCAGCACAGCTTCCTAGCTCACAGTTCTGTAGTTAGAATTCTTCCGTCAAGGTGTAGTTAGGGCTGGTTCCTGTGTTTGTATAGCTCACCTGGCTTCTGATGGTTCAAGGCTCTCCCTGGCTGGTGCATGGTTTGCCCCACATTTTCTGCAGTATCTGCCTTTTATACATGTCTGATTTTGCATCCAAGTTTCTTTTATACACTTTTAGACACTGGAAACTAATCAGATCTCACCCCAACAACCCGATGGTAACATTATCTGCAAAGAGCTTATTGCTAAATAAGCCCCATTCTGAGGGCCTTAAAACATCAGCTTAACTTTTCTGCCGCTACCAAGTTAACCCATAACAGAAGTCAGTTTGGACATAGAGGGAGGGAGCAGTGTTAGATAGAGGACATTGTTGGCCCCATGCACTGACGTGGAGGAAGGGGAATGTGGCTGATAACTTACTTTATATACTTCCAAGATAAAAGATATTATTTGAATAAGAGAAAAAAGTTGTTTATGCCCAAAAGCTTCCAGACCTTAGGTGCCCCAAGAGGCTTTCTTTGGTTACAGAGCTCTGGTGTTGTTTGGTAGAGTCTCAGAGCAGAAGGCCTCACTGGGGAGATCAACAAATCTCCTCTCGGGAGGTGAGCTAGCTCTAAGTGCATTATGGCTTTACTTACCAAGTCTCTCTTGTTTCTTTTTGGAGGGTAGCCTGCTAAAATACCTCTTTAATTAACCAAGTTTAGGCATGTGCTTTTTTGTGATGTTCCCATCCCATAGCCCTACATCCTCAGCAGAGAAGCCTTCAGTACATTCAGACAACACCAAGGAAGGATGGAAGAAAGAAAAGTCTGTTGCTTCTTTAGACTTATTGTTGTAAAAAGCAGCAGGCTTACAGTTTGGGTGGGAGCCCCCCCCCC
>NC_022034.1:16783890-16794621 GCF_000317375.1 Microtus ochrogaster | reverse complement strand
CAGCTCTTTGTGATGGGGTAGACTGGGAAGGACCACAGCTCTTTGTGATGGGGTAGATTGGGAAGGACCACAGCTCTTTGTGATGGGGTAGACTGGGAAGGACCACAGCTCTTTGTGATGGGGTAGACTGGGAAGGACCACAGCTCTTTGTGATGGGGGCAGACTGGGAAGGACCACAGCTCTTTGTGATGGGGTAGACTGGGAAGGACCACAGCTCTTTGCTCCACTCTGAACCCCAGACTCTATGTAACATTGGTCCATTGTGTACAGTTCAGACATCCACTTTTAGTAGCCTGCAAAGTGGCCTGCGCTGGGCTTTCGAGGCTCTTTGGAGCATCCTTGGGTCTACACAGGTGGTGTACAGGCAGGGTTCTCTTGGCCTTGACTCAAATGATTTTGACCCTTATTTGTCTCCAAGATTTCTAGTTGACAAAAGACTATGGCTAAAAAAATATAGTTTGGGTAATATAACATACGACGATGTCTTTTTTTTCTTTTATTGTTTTGAGACAGGATCTCATGTAGCTCAGGTTGGCCTTGGACTTGGACTTGCTTTGTAGCCAAGGATGACCAACCTCAACCTCCCTCCGACCCAGTGCTAGGATTGTAGGCAGGGCCACCACATCTGGCCAGCAGAGGGAAATTTCTGAAGGTTTAAAAACTCTTTAAGGAAAGAACATCAGGTTGGTTGAATTCATTCACTGGAGGGGGAATAATGATGGCACATAGTGACGGCCACACAGTACTGAACTCCTAGCACGTCTACTGATGATAGTTCTTAGAGCTGACAAGATGAACTGAGGCTTCTCAGAATCTTCTGCTCTGTAATAATATTAAATATTTCCCTGATGGTGGAAATAATCCCTCAGATATGGTTCTGAGTGCCTTACCATCTGATACTGATGTGTGAAATACCCTCTGAAGTGCAGGAAATACCTCTGGTGTGTGAAATACCCTCTGAAGTGTGGGATGAATTGTATTGTAGGCACAGTACTCTGAGGGTCATACAAGCATAGAATGAGATTTTAGTTTGTCTGTCTAGCCTCCTCCAGATGTCTCTCACTTCAGCCCACTCTGGGACATGGAGCTGACTAGCATCTGTCGTCCAATGAGCTGGATCCACTACCTGTTTGCTGTCTGGTGTCAGCAAATCAAAGCTTCAGCCATCAGAGGAAACATGCTTGGCCTGGGAGTGGGGACATGGATGCATGTCTCATGTAGACCAGGCTGGCCCCGAACTCCTGACAGTCTTGCTTGCAAGTGCTGAGAACTTCTATGTTTTTAATGGTGAATTGTTTCAGAGATTGAACCCAACCTCATAAAGGCTAGGTGCATACTGCTGAGCTCTGTGATGGTTTCTTTTCAAATTTTTTTTAAAAAATTATTTTATTATTTAACTGTATGAGTGTTTTGCTGCATGTATGTATACATACCTTCGCGGTCAGAAGAGGTCATTGTATACTCTGGGAGGGCAGTTATAGGCAGTTGTGAGCCACCATATTGGTTCTGGGAATTGAACCCTGGCCCTCTACAGGAGCAGCAAGTGCTCTTAATGACTGAGCCATTGGTCAAGTTCCTCATGATGAATTCTTAGTGTAGCCTTTGAAATGTTAGTAATTTTAAATGACAGAAAATGATGCTTGAACTCTCCTAGGTAAAAACAAGGACAGAAAGTTGTATATATGGCACAACCTGGGCTATATCCTAACAATACAAAACTAATAAATTATTTAAAATAAATAAACAAATAACTGAATAAATAATTGTTTGGAGGATCATGGAAGATTCTTTTCCTTAATGACTATTTTGCAGTATACATATAGTTATATATTGTATTGTATTATATTACTTAGGGATGGAAACTCAAGTAAATGTGGACTTTCTTTTCTAATTTATGCTTATTTGTTTTTTAAAGATTTATTTATTTATTATGTATACAGTCTTGTGCCTACATATATCCTATAGGCCGGTAGAGGGCATCAGATCTCATTAAAGATGGTTGTGAGCCATCATGTGGTTGCTGGGAATTGAACTCAGGACCTCTGGAAGAGCAGTCAGTGCTCTTGACCTCTGGGCCACTTCTCCAGCCCTGCTTATTGGTTTTTCATTGAGGGTAAACCAGATCAAATCTTACATATAATAGTGTTTCAAAAACAAAGATGGCAGCTTCAATGTCCCGCATTGAGCATGTTTATATAAACGACAAAGAAAAAAGCAAAGCCTGAGTTCTGTTCTTGATTTAAACTCTAAAAATGCTAAGACAATGGAGGCGACCAGTACTGTGGACCAGCACTGTAGTTCTGGTAAACATCTATTACTCTTTGCCCTTCTGCCTCCCCAAACAAAACATATTTATTCACCAGCGTTTTAGCCCAATTTTATTGAGCTCAGCATTTCCCAAAAAACTGAATTCAGTAAAGTCAAGATGGGTGGTCTGGAAGTGTACTTTAAGTCTGAGATTAATCTTTTGCTCTTTGTTTTTGGGGACAGGATGATCAAGACAAAGGCAAGGCCATGATGGGGACACCCACTGAAAACAGTTTACCTGAGCTAATGGGAGCTCACCAACTCCAGTCAGACAGGGAAGGAAATAGCATAGGTCCAAACTAGTCCCTCTGAATGTGAGTGACTTTGTATGGCTGGGGCAGACTGAGGGGCCCCTGGCAGTGGCACCAGGATTTATTCCTACTGCTTGTACTGCACTTTTTTGGAACCTCTTCTCTTTGGAGGGATACCTTGCTCAGCCCAGATATAGTAGGGAGGGCCTTGGTCCTTCCACAAAGCAATGTGCCTTCCCCTCTCTGAGGAGTGGACGGGGATAGAGTGGGGGAGTAGGTGAAGGGAATGGGAGGAGGGGAGAGAATGAGAACTGGATTGGTATGTAAAAATTTTAATAATAAATTTAAAAAAAGAAGACAAAGGTGAGGGATTCCTGGGAAGGTTGCAAGTGCTGGGGGAATTTCTGGTGTCACCAGATTAAAAAGAACTTGACCTTTCAGACGCTAAAATGATAATATTCGTATATAATTGCACCACTGAAGTCTAGGGCACATATAACCAATATTCGGCTGAAGGCTAAATAAAAGAAAAGGTCTGTCTGCATTGGAATTCTCTGTGCACCTTCAGGCTGCATCTCATGACAAATTCACCACACAATCTTTAATCGCTTAAATGTGGTGAGAGAATCTCTCCGGGGAAATGGCATCTTTGTGGCTCTTGAAATTTCTTTTTATCTGAGTCTTTTCCCTTCCATCTTAGCTTTGAAATCTCTAAATAACAAATATTGAGATGAGCAAGTATTATCTATAAATATGTGTTAACTAAACTTGTTAAGGAATTATAGGGAGATGAACAACATCCACCATTATCAGTTTGATAAATGCAAGTTCATTTCAAACAGAGGAAAGCAGCTACAAATGACCTACTTTAAATTGAACTTTTACAAGGAATCTGCAAGTGGGTGTCACATTGGTTATGCTTCTCGGCAGAGTGGCAGATCGGAATACTTCCTTGCATCTAAACAAGGCTTAGCCTTCTTCTCTGTCTTTGTTTCCAGATGGTCTCCCAGCTTGAAGCCCAGATATCAGAGCTTGCTGCACAGTTGGGAAACGAAGCTGAGCTTCACCGGAAAGCCCTACAGAGGGCCCAGGAGGCAGAAAGCAAGGTGGAGGCGCTTCAGGGTCAGCTGAGTCACCTGGAGGGAGAGCTGCTTTCTGGAGACGTCTTGAGAGACAACTTGAATCTTGAGAAACAAAAAGTAATAATGGGGATGGCACATCCGTGGTGCGGGCATCTGCCGTGGGCTAACCCTGTACCTGAGAACATTCTGAACACTGCAGTGTTTAGACTGATCATGTCTTGAGTTATAAGCAAATTTCCAAGGAATAATAAGCCTCTTTCTATTGTTTAGGGTTCCCTTGATAGTCAGTCCTGTTAAAGTCAGTATGCATGTATTGTATGACCACTCTTTTTGAGGTTGGAAGGTTTGGGGTAGCTGAAGTATGGGTGATTTATAGTTCCTATTATTAAAGGCTTAGCACTTAATAGAGGAGGCAGACATTAAGATGCCCTGCTGCACCCTAGACTATATGCATTATAGTTGTCATAGTGTATTAATAAAGTATTGTAGACATTTCTGGGCAGTGAGGAGATTTTTACAAGAGAGGAGATGGTTCAACTGACCTTTGAAGGTTAAGTAGGATGATCGTGGGAGAAGGGGCAGACGCAGTAGATGGAAACAGTTTAAACAAAGGCACGAAGTCTTGTAAATGCTATAGTCAGAGAATGCAGAGTGGGTGACCGGATATGGTGGAATGCGGCATTCTTAGTGGGGCCACGACAAAGAAGGGAATGGGAAATGAAGGATCTTTTAGACCTGAAGTTTCTTTTCCTCTGTAGAATATAAAGCATCATTAATGGCCAGGAAGCTCAGACCTACACGTGCTATTGTCAGTGGTAGCCCGCATGTATGAGAGTGGTCCTTGATGGCCATGGCTGGGCCGTTTTGTAGAGGTAGAGCTGTGCTTACCACGCACAAAACCCTGGGTCGCATACTCAGCACCTCAAAAGTTCAAAATGATAAACTCATCGGTGGTGATGTGCCTGTCCGTGATGTCCCCACGCTGATCTGATGCTGCAGGACCTGGATCCTTCGTTAAGCAACAGACGCCTGGTGGAGCTGAGATCTCACAATGGAACCACTCAGAAGGGAGGGAACCAGTCGGGTAGCAGGAGACAAGTGGGCCATGAGAGAATAGTCCACCCCAGGGACCTGGGCATGGGGAGGACAGCGTGACTTGGACGTAGTTTTGCAGAGTGGTGAGGAAGTGAGCTCGCTTGCCTCATGCTGAGTGTGGCTGGAAGGGAAGGGGTGCAGAGTCGTGAAAAGCAGGGTCGAAGAAAGGCTTTGTGGGTAATAGTGTGGAGGTGAGACCTCATGAGCTACAAGGGTCCATGAGAGAGAGGGCAGGAACAGAAAAGGAGGCACATAGGATCAAAATTTGTCACGAGAGATACTCTTTGGCTGAGAAAAGTGTATTCTGTAAACTCGCGCCTTATTTTTCTGAACTTAAAAGAAACTGAGGATATGCCATGGCTACATTAGGGGTCAGATATGCAGAGATGCCTAAGAGGTGTCTGTGGAAGCCAACACACACGATATGGGTGGATTAGAGACTGGTCCACCTGGTGCTCTGATGGAGGTGGATGTGGGATGTGTCAGGAGCTTGGAGGCAAGAATGACAGCCTGTTGCTTATTTCCATATATGGCGACATGATCCTCCTCCTTTTCTTTTTCCTCTTCCTCTTCTTCATCTCTGTTCCCTTCTCATTCCTCCTCCTCCTCCTCTTCTTCTTCTGGCAAGGATTGGGTCTCACTCTAAAGCTCTTTCCAAACAAGTGTTATCGTTAGTCTTCATTAAAATTCTGCCAAAATAGTCCTCAGTTATGAAAGCAGATTGCATAAGCTAATTATGTCCACAGTGAGTTTTCCACAGATGCAAGTAGTAAAATGGCCATGTAAAACTGAAAGTAAAGTTGCGTAGAGGTTAAGTGCTAGATAAAATCTAGACTAGTACAATATAGGGTAGAATGCCTGGTCTCTAACTCACACTAACCTGTGATTTGAAGGGATAAAATACACAGAATCCCTTTTTTCCCCCCTATAAAGTTGAAGATTTTTAAGCCAGTTGGGCATTCCTGTATTACTAGGGTGCTGAGACACAGGACCATGAGATTGAGATAGCCTGGGCTACATAGTAAGTTCAAAGCCAGCCTGGGGTACACGGTGATAGCATACCTCAAAACCAAAAAACAGAATAAAACAAAAACAAAAACAAAATATAGGAAAAAGGCAATAAAACAACTTGCCATCAACCACAATCTTAAAAAAAGAAAGATTTATTTTAGTTTTAATTACGTGTATCTGTGTGGTTCTGAGTGTAGGTTTGTACACATGAGTGTAGGTGCCCAAGAAGGCCAGAAGAGGGCATTGCACCCCTTGGAGTTGGAGTTAGAAGCAATGGTCACTTGAAGGGTTCTGGGAAACAAACTTGGAGGCCCTGCAAGCACCGTGCATGCTATCAACTGCTGAGCCGTTCCCCCAGCTTCTTGATTGTAACTGTACGGAACAGCTAAAGGCCTTGAGAGAGGTGCTTCCTCTGCTGGGCCTTGGTTGGGGCCCATTTGCATCCCTTCTTGCCTGTTGTCGAGCCTGGCATGCAGACTAATGCCACACAATTTTTTTTTTTAATTTTTAAAATTTTAGATATTAAGCCTCTTTGGATGTGTGATTGGTAAAGATCTTTTCCCGTTCTGTAGCCTGCCAATTTGTTCAAATGCCCTTGTCCTTTGTCATACAGAAACCTTTGAGTTTCATGAGATCCCATTTATTAATTTCCCTCGTCCTTTGTCATACAGAAACCTTTGAGTTTCATGAGATCCCATTTATTAATTGTTCTTAGTGCCTGTGTTTTGCCCAGAAAGTCTTTTCCTGTGCTAAGGAGTTCATTACAGTTCCTCACTTTCCTCTTGATCAGATTCAGTGCTTCTGGCATTATGTTGCGGTCTTTTATCTATTTGAAATTCAGTCTTATGCAGGGTTGTAAGTATCGACCTGCATTTTTCTACATGCAACTATCAGTTTAATCAGCATTATTTGGTATAGATACTGTCTTTTATCCAGTGTGTATTTCTGGAGTCTTTGTCAAAAATTAGGTTTTCATGGGTATGTGGTCTTATTTCTGGGTCTTCAATTCAATTCCATTGATCAATGTATCTATTTTTATGCCAATACCATGTGGTTTTTATGCCTACAGCTCAGTGGTACTACTTGAGATCAGGGATGGTGACAACTTCAACAGATCTTTTGTCATTCAGGATTGTTTTTAGCTATCCTGGTTTCTTTGTGTTTCCATATTGAAAACCGACCTTTCAATTTCTGGGAGGAATTGTGTTAGAATTCCCATGGGGATTGCATTGAATCTGTAGATTGCTTTCGGTAGGATGGTCATTTTCATATATTAATTCTACCAATCTATGCTGGTAAGTCTGCTTCCTCCACTCAAAATACAAGCAAAAGCAGCTAGGTCACGTTCAAGCACATGGCAGAGATGAAAGAAGATCCCAAAGGAGAAGCACCAGAGCAAGAGGAGCTGGTGGCATGAGGACTCGGATATGAAGCTGTCTGTGGAGTCAAAGCGTGGTGAATGATGCTACAGTGATAGTTACTGTAGATTATAACGACGATAATTAAATTGTATTTATCTGTATGCTACTTAACAAAATGGGAAAATATATGCTTGCAGATAATTCCATCCTGATGAGTAAAATATAGATAATTCAGACCTTAAGCCGATCCACTTGGATGGCTGGAAATTATACTCTTTTCAGCATTTAATTGCCTGGAAGTGCCAGATGCTGAGAAGTTACCGCCACGAGAAGGCCTTATTGGAGACAGAAGTCCAGGCCTGCAGTTAGCACAGAGCAAGTTCACTGATGGATTGATCCACTCACCTAGCACACACACAGCATTCTGTCTGAATACACCCAGAGAAACAACAACAGCCAAATGAAGGAAGACCTTTAAGCGTTGTGCAAGTTTAGTTGGTGAAACTATGAACCGTGTGGGCTGGAGAGATTCTAGGGTTAAGAGCTCTTGCTGCTCTTACAGGCCCCAGGCAGCAGCTACCCACGTGGAGACTCACAGATGAATGTCTGTAGCTCCAGTCTAGTGGATCCGATGCACTGTTTTAGCCACTCACGGCACTGCCTGCGTGTGGTGCACATGCGTGCATACATGAGAGCAGAAACACATAAAAATAAGTTAAATATTTAAAAGAATGCAGACTATGGCATACAGTTATGCTTTAGAGTGTTGGTCACCTAATCGTGTTATATTACACACTTTAAAGAGCATTTTCTAAAGCTCCCTCCCCATGTGTGTGCATGTGTATGTGTGTGAGTGTATGAGTGTGAGTGTGTGTATGAGTGTGAGTGTGTGTATGAGTGTGTAAGCATGTGTATGAGTGTAAATGAGTGTGTAAGTGTGTGCATGAGTATGTGAGTGTGTGCATGAGTGTGTGTGAGTGTGTAAGTGTGTATGAGTGTGTAAGCATGTGTATGAGTGTGTATATGAGTATATAAGTGTGTATATGTGTGAGTGTGTATGAGTGTCTGTGTAAGTGTGTGAGTGCATGAATATGTAAGTGTGTATGAGTGTGTAAGCATGTGTATGAGTGTGTATATGAGTGTATAAGTGTGTATATGTGTGAGTGCGTATGAGTGTGTGTGAGTGTGTAAGTGTGTGAGTGTGCACGAATATGTAAGTGCGTATGAGTGTGTAAGCATGTGTATGAGTGTGTATATGAGTGTGTGCATGAGTGTGTAAGTGTGTATGAGTGTGTGTATGAGTATGTGAGTGTGTGGGTATAAGTGTGTAAGCATGTATATGAGTGTGTATGAGTGTGTAGGTGAGTGTATAAGTGTGTGGGTATGAGTGTGTGTCTGAGTAGGCCAAAGGTTGAAAACACATGTCTTCCTCAGTTGCACTTCACCTTATTTTGTGAGCTACAGTCTCTCGCTGAACCTGAAGCCTACTAATTTGGCTACACTGGCTGGCCAGTGAACCCCAAGGCCTCCTCTTGTCTCTGCCCACTTCATGCCGGATTTACAGGCATATTCAGGGCCTGATTTTTTAAAAAATATATGTTTTACAGTTCACACTCCTGTCGCCATGGTTGGACTGCAAGCCCTTTACCAACTGAGGCATCTTTCCAGTCCTATTAAAGATTTTTAACTAACCCACCCAACTATTGTTCAACTTTAGTGTATATGTGGAGAACTTTGGTTTTGGGGTGGTCGCTGAGTGCTGGGACAACTTGGGAGGGCCAAGGTTGCAGGGGCTTTTTGTCAAGACACACAGTAAGAAACCAGGGTGGAATTAGGAACGTAGCCCATTTGTTGTATGGCAGGACTTAGAAGTGTGTTTGATATTAAGCTGACATCAAGGTTCCTAGCCAAGACAGTGCAGAGGAAGATGGCAGAGAATTGGTAAGGTGGTTCAAACATTCATTTCCAAATCTTGGGGTCAGAATTTCAGCTCTGGGATGACACAAAAGAGACACCCACTTGTGAGAGAGAGAGGACTCAGTGAGCCCGCACCCTAACCCACACCTCCCACTTTCATTCTTGTTTCTGGATCTAGTATCTGAAGTTTCTGGATCAGCTTTCAGAGAAAATGAAATTGGGCCAGATAGTGGCTGACCTTGGCTTTGACATGCGTCTGGACGTAGTTTTAGGTCGCGCAGAGCAGCTAGTCCTCCTTGAAAGTAATGCCGTCATTGAAAACAAGACCATCGCTCACAACTTACGGAGAAAGGTAGGCAATGCTGCACTTCATAGTACTGAGAAAAGAAACTTCTGGAAAACCTAAGTGTTAAATTGACTTTATTACACTGTGATCAGTAGTGTGTTTAAAAAGCATATTATTAAAAAATATGTATTTAGAAGTCAAGTTTTAATTCAAAGTTTTGAAAACCTGATTCATGGGTCTATTACCCGGCTCTCGTGAGCCTTGGGGATTGCCTGTCCTCATGGTGGTCTTTATATCCATGGCTCAAAACAGCAACTAGAACCATTTGTCTGTGTTGCATGCTGAAGGTTGGAGGAGGGGAGAAGAGGGAAGCCAAAGACACAAGTGATGGCTTATAAGAAGATTCTGGAAGATGCTAGCTGAACCTATGTTTATACCACAGCCAAACCTGGCTGCAAGAGAGACTTGCAGACAGAGCTGCCAATTCTCCTAGTTTCCTCTGAGCAAGGAGGGAAGCTCTGCGCATGCTGCTCTATTGAGCTAGACAGTACAGAGAGAAGGGCTCGCTTTTCTCCAATTGAAGGCAGAGTTGGCAATCATTTACAGCAAGTGAGAGAACGGATGAGTGAAAGGGATAAAGCATAATTATCAGTTGTATAATTATCAGCACCAGAGAAAGAAGAAAGGACACGCAGATGTGTCCTTATAATACTTCTCAGGATAAATGTTTTGTGTAGCGGCTATACAGTGAGTCACATCTGGATCTTTGGATTCTGCCAGACTGTGATATCTTGGAATAATCACATACCTCTCTCTTTCTTCATATTAAGACAGGAATGACATACACCTCACAGGAGTGTTAATTTTAATAAGGGAAAATTTGAATTCCTGTCTCATGGAATAAATTTGGTTCTCAGTCCCTGCCCCAGTTCACCCTAGTTCTGGAGAAATCTTTATGTATATATAACCTGATAACCATTAGGAACGTCAAATGTACCAAAATTCTTTCTTTACTTCTTCTCAGAGAATTGATTTCCTCTCTTAATGCCCAATGCTATTCCTTCTTAAGAATTATACCATCATTAAAATTACTGGTGTATTGAATTTATCAGTGGACTTTTGCATCAGGGTGCAATTTGAACCAATGAAACTCAAGAAAGGGAGTTGGGGGCAGCCCAGATGGTTCACTGGGTGGAAGGGCTTGCTGCCAAACAATCTGAGTTTGATCCCTCAGATAGGAAGAGAGGATGGATTCCCACATGCATATCTACAGCTTCCTCACCCTGCACACAAGATGTGGCATGCTGGTGCTCTCCTACCATACACACAATAAATCAAAATGTGATACAAAAATTGGATAGGCCCACACCATTGGAACGTAGTCAATGCTTATTGGATTCCGTGGGAATGAAACAGGAGTG
>NC_022034.1:16779778-16783455 GCF_000317375.1 Microtus ochrogaster | reverse complement strand
ATTCAACAGTTCTTGAATCCTCCTCCCAGTGTTTATGATCAGTGACAGAACTGCTGGATTTGCTATCTGCCCAGTGAAGTGACAGGCAGAGCCCAGGAGACTCTCTCCTCTGGTAGTCATTTTCTACAACCCACTTTAATTCCCTTCATCAGTCTGATTGCCAACAGGCAGCGATGTTCAAGAGCTTCCTCCTGGCCTGGGTGGAGGAGCTCACAGCCTAACACAAAGAGTTCAAAGAAACGAAATCTTCATGAAGTCTGTTTCTGAGATTTGGAAGTTTGTAAACAATTTCGTTAAAAGTCTCCTGGTTACATCTTCTGTAAGAATGTATCAACCCTCCTTGTAGGAGCTACTCAGCCTGGTGCTGAGGGGGCTCAGATCATCTAGGGAGGTTTTCAGTATGATGCCGGACCTCTTGTTCCAGTAAACACTGGTGCAGCAATCGTGGCCACTGAGCGTTGGAGAGGATTTTGTCTGTCTTATTACATCCTTCTTATTCTGCCCTTGATAAGCCTATTTTATTAGTCTTAGAAGTAATTTTACATTTTTATTATGAGGCACAGAATATTGGACGAAGCAGCTGTGGAGAGCTGACTTTTGTCACATTTTCTGGGGCTCCTTTGTCCCGTACTTTGTAGCTACAGAATTAATTCTTGGAAAAAATATGAATAAAAAAATTCAATCAGGGAAAGGAACCCAGTGACCTTTTTTTGATGCTTTGCAAATGAGTCTCATTGACGTGCAGATAAAAATCGACATTATCTGAGTAATTCATTTATATTTACTGAGTGTTCAATTATTTTGTCAAAAAAAAATCCGTTTGTATCAAACCAGCTAAAGACTCAGAAAGAAAGACTGGAGAGCAAAGAAGTGCATATGAACCTCCTTCGGCAGAAAATTGCCCAGCTGCAGCAGGAGAAGCAGGCGCGCACAGCCTTGGCTGAGGAGAGGGATGAGGCCCAGCTCTCCCTCAGGAAGCTGGAGAAGAAGGTGGAGAGGCTGCAGAGGGAGCTGAGCACGTGTCAGGAATGCAACACCGAGCTCAAAGCCAAATTGGCCGACACCAATGAACTCAAGGCAAGTGTGTGTTTCCTTTCTCTGTCCCTTTCCGTCAGTGCACCTCAAAGTATACGCTAAGGAATGGCATCCTTGAATCAGGCATGGCGGTGCATGGCTGCAATACCAGCACTTGAAAGGTAAAGCAGGTAGACCAGAACTCCAAAGTCTCTCTCGGTTATATACAGAATTGAAGGCCAGCTTGGGTTATGGAAGACCTCAAATAAAAGAGGGCAAAAAGGTGGGGCTGGTGAGATGGGTTCTGTGTGTAGCCTCCTCCTGTAAGTGGTCTGATAAATGCATGCATGAGATTCCTGGGGAAATTCCCATTTCTTTGGGGTCTGCTATGTCAATAGTCTGAAAGATTGAGAGACACCAGTGTCTAAGTAGAGTGCCTGACTTTCCAGTAGGCCAGCTACAGAAATCTTAGTTAGATAAGAATTTGTTTTGGAGGAGATGAGGAAATAGAGGCTCTATTTACTGAGGGTCAGAGTATATCGTCTTAGGGTTGCTATTGTTGTGATGAGACACCATGACCAAAAGCAAGCTGGGGAGGGAAGGATTTCTTTGGCTTACATTTCCATCACAGCCCATCATTAAAGGAAGTCAGGGCAGAAACCTGGAGGCAGGAGCTGATGCAGAGGCCAGGGAGGGGTGCTGCTTATTGGCTTGCTCCTCATGGCTTGCTCAGTCTGTTTCCTTATGGCACCCAGGGCCACCAGCCCAGGGATGGTCCCACCCACAGTGAGCTGGGCCCTTCTCCACCAATCACTAATTAAGAAAATGTGCCACAGGCTTGCCTACAGTCTGATTATGAAAGTATTTTCTTAATTGAGGTTTCATCCTTTCTGATGACTTCAGCTTGTCTCAAGTTGACATAAAACTAGCTGGTACAATAATATATTGTAGAAAAGGCTCACAGACAGGGGCGATGGACAGGTACTGTTGCAGGTCATATCTGACAAAGTTCAGTTCTGGAATTTTGCTGAGCAATTTCTCCTTTTGTTCAGAGGAGGTTTATTTTGTTTATTTATTTATGCGTAGGACTTCATTTGATTGGAAGACATCTACCCATATTAACTAGAACAATCTGTCTTGAAATATTTTGAGTCTCAATTTTAATTGTAGCATATTGCTGGGCAGTGGTGGCACACGCCTTTAATCCCGGCACTCGGGAAGAAGAGGCATGAGGATCTCTGTGAGTTCAAGGCCAGCCTGGTCTACAGAGAGAGTTCTAGGACAGCCAGGACTGTTACACAGAGGAAACCCTGTCTTGAAAAAAGAAAAAAATAATCGTGGCATCTCAGAGGCTGAGGCAGGAGGATTATGCATTTGAGGACATCATTGGCTGTATAGTGGGAGTCTGTGTAGGCAAAGCAAAGTGAAGCAGAAACAAAAAGTGTCTACCTATTTTTAATCTCACCTTCAAACATTGACCAGGAAATATCTAGAACACCATCTTACCAAATATCTGGACGTCATGGCCCCGTCAAATTCTATTAGCCATTGTAATTCCTTTTGATGCTTGACTAGTAATCCATTGCACGGATGTACCACCTTCTGTTCATCCCGTTAGGGTTAACTGGACACCCGAGATCTTTCCACTTTGGGGCTATTACAAATGAAGCTGCTATGCACATTGTGCCCCAGTTCCCATGTGTACCCCCATATCCCTTGTATACTAAGGCTGAAGACCTTGACTCCAGGTTATCTGAATATCTCCTTGAAAGATCCATGCATTAGTTTTTTTTTTTAACTCTAGATCAAGAAAAAGCAAAACCCTTTCCAGACCAACTGTTAAATTTTAAACCGCTGAAAATTATCTTGGCATGAAAACATAAGAATTATGGAAATAATTTTGAAAGAGAATGATTTTTGTGTAAATCTTCCTTATGGAAATAATTTTGAAAGAGAACGATTTTTTTGTGTAGATGTTCCTTCTTGTGTTAAATTTAGAATGATTTTATGATATCGCTTACTTAAGACTACATAAATTGGTCAATTGCATTACATTTTTACCACTATGAAACCAAAACCAATTTAGAAATCAAAGGATAAAGACGCAAACTAAGAAATTAATGATATTAATTCAGTGTAACTGGTGCTGCTATTCAACTAAAATCACCTTTAATAAGAATGTGCGGTGCCGCCTGCAACTTTTTGAGTGTGCTCTGATTTTGGGTTCTCCCTGCATGAGGGAGTGTGTTCTACCACGTGCTTCATTTTACTAGGGCGAAACCCCTATACGCATGATATAGTTTGACCTTAAGTTTGCATGAATGTATATCTGACTTATGTATGCATTTGTATTATTCTTTTCTTATTAACCTGGGGTTATTAAAATAGTGCTACAATTTGGCACACATATCATTAAATAAGCAAATGCAGGCACTGAAATCTTGTGGAACGCTTTTAGAGGACATAGAAGAGGTTTTGTGTAACCTCCCTATAGCCAGATGCTTCACACCCTGCCTTACATGTTTGGACCTCAGGAAATTCCTCAGCACTGTGTGTGTGTGTGCAAAGGAGCAGGCATGCCACATTCAGAAGACCCTCTCAGTGGCCCTCAGAAGCCTGGCTTGTTCTGATTTCATCTGGAGCATTCTAGCCAATGTCTTCAG
>NC_022034.1:16775867-16779078 GCF_000317375.1 Microtus ochrogaster | reverse complement strand
CATTCTAGCCAATGTCTTCATTCTCTTTCACCCCCGGTCCCAGGGAGTTGCTGGAGCTCTGGCTTCTTGCCAGTCGCTAGCCAGGAGGAAGGCGTGAAGCCCATCTGCTGGCTGTTCTCTGGAAAGGATAGAACAGCTCTATGTCTCCACTGGCCAGAACTTAGTCTCCTGACCTTGGTTAAATGAGGTCAGTCAGAGGAATAGGTCTTAATTCCGGTCAGAGAGAAAGAACAGACCAGCTGTCTGGTGGAGAGCCTTAGCTGCGGCCTCTAGCATGTGGCCAAACCCTTGTGAGAGCCGTGACTCAAAATCAGCTCCCAAACCCAGGGGCAAGCCATTGGTGTCTGCTTTGTGGTCTCCCAGAAAGCATCAGAGAAGACTATAACCATCAGCCATAGGCAAAGCTTGCTTCTCTTTTTGACTTTCTCCATATATCCCTCATACGGAAGCTACTCCCCATGGTCCTTCCCCGTGGACATGGTTCCCACCCTGCCAGTGTAGCCCTTACTACACTGTCTCCTCTTCCTGGAGACAGCTGATTGACAGTGCCTCCCCCCATCTCCTAGATTGCTTTTCTCACTGTGCACAGTAAACAGGGCCTGTTGAAGGCAGACTGCTTGCTTTTTGAAGTGAAGGTAACTTTGCTGCCAGCTCCCCAAGTGTGGCCTGCTAGGAAGGAGAAGTGAGGAGAGACGGCACAGAGGGATATCTCCCTCCCTCACAGAGCTGTGTCTCTGTGGACACAGCATCTATTTTGGCCACCAGGAGACCTTAGAACAGCGGCTTTCAACCTGTGAGTCATGACCCCCAAGGGGTCAAATGCTAAGACGATAGGAAAACACAGATATTTCCACTCTGATTTCTAACAGTAGCAAAATTACAGTTAGAATTAGCAATGAAAGTTACTTCATGGTTGGGGGGGGGGTCAGAACAACATGAGGGACTGTATTAAGGGGCCACAGTATTAGGGAGGTTGAGAACATCGCAGCCCCAGTTCATGGAGGGACTCATGCTCTCTGCTTGATGCCTGCCAAAGGTTTGCAGTGTCTTTACAACTGCACTAGGGGACTTAGAGCCTAGTGTCAGCCAACACCTAGGAGTTCTGATTTATTCACCTTTCCTGCCCGGGCCTCTGACACTTACGTAGAAGAGAGAATCACCCACCAGATTACACAGTTCTTTCCTGGGAAGCAGACAGCACACAGTGTCTATCACAAGTGGCACCCTGGGAACCTTTCCCTTCCTAGCTGGACTCCTGATGATACATCAATCTTTTTTATGACCGGTTCTGTCCTGCTGGAGGAAAACTAGAGGCCAGTTGCTTGCTGAACTCTGAGCTGCCCTGAGAAGATCCCTCAGGGGGATTAAGTTCGTCCCACCCCACTCCCAGGAATCTGTTGGTTTGATTTTAGAGTCTCCGCCATTCTTGCTGGCTCCCAGCTCTGTCCCGGTAACCTGACTTGGCGCTCCCTTCCTTAGAACCCCAGCAGTCGTCAGTGTAAGGAGAGGTGGTGTCCCCAGTGAATGTGTGTGGCTGACAAGGACACAGCCATCTCAAAGACCCTAATGCCTCAGCCTGTGGGAGTGGTAAGGCCTTCCCTGGTGGGGCTCAGAGAGACGGGAAAGTCTCTCTGTGGTCTGAGTGCGAATGCTGACAGGGGGTGTGGAAAATGTCCACTGTAGCTTTCTCCCTTGGAGGTTCTCCTTAGAGACTGCTCCTCCTGAGACTAGGGACACAGGCCTCCCCGTTCGGTGGTACATGAAAACTCAGCTCCTTGTTCATCTGTATAATAACTTGCCTCTGTGTTCAGCTGGATGCAGTAACCTCACTTCTCTGCAACTTTAGGTAACATGCTGAGCATCCGAATGCCGTGGCTTCTCCACTGGAGAGTCCTGACCTAGATGCACACTCGTGTGTCTGTCATTTCTTCACTCCCTGGCTTCCCCAGTAGGGGTTCTGGGACCTGAGCTAGGCAAGGTCATGGCTGCTCTGGGCTGTGCAAAGCCTCTGATTGTTAGGGTCTTTCTTCTCATTAGGACTGTCTACAGTCACTTCTGGTCTCTACGCTGTGACCTGTCACCTGTGGTAGACATTTCACCATGTTTTCTCAGTACAGACAGAAAGCTGAATGTATCCATTCCAGTGATTCAAGGCTTCATACTCAAAATCCCAACTCCAGCGGCTTTGTGTTTGAGCATTGCTTTTCTCTGCAATAGTGATGTTGCGTGAATGTTAAGAATCTCTGTTTAAATGGGCATTTCTTTCTTTCTTTCTTTCTTTCTTTCTTTCTTTCTTTCTTTCTTTCTTTCTTTTTTTCCTTCCTTCCTTCCTTCCTTCTTTCTTTCTTTTGTTTGCTTTGTTTTTCAAGGGAGGGTTTCTCTGTGTAGCCTTGGCTATTCCGGAACTCACTCTGTAGACCAGCCTGGCCTCAAACTCACAGAGATCCGCCTGCCTCTGCCTCCTGAGTGCTGGGATTAAAGGCGTGCACCACAACCTGGTAATTTGGTAGGTTTTAATCCATGTAATTTACTCAATTGGAAAATTGTTTGATAGTCTATACAAGATATTATTTGAAGTAGTATGTTTAGGGCCACCATCTCAGAACATTCATTTCTGTGTTTTCTAAAGGTATGTTTACAGACTTGCCCAAACACTATTTAATTTCAGAATATGTTTAGCATACGCAAAGAAACTCTGTACCCCTAAGTTGTAACTCCCTGTTCTCCTTTCCCTCTAGTCTCAGACTTTCTCTGTCTTCTGTCTTCCTTCTCCCTCTGGCTCTTCCTGATGAAGAGAATTGTGTGGTTCTTGGCACTGGCTTCATTCTTCTGTCATGATGCTTTTGGGGTTCATCCGTGCTACAGCGTGTCGTGGTACTCCATTCTTGTTTGTTGCTCTGTGACACATCTCAATGTCTGCTTCTGCTACCTTTTTCCTGTCCATCAGTTGACTGACATTTGGGTCGTCCCCACTTTTGGTGCTTATGAACAGTGCCTCTATGAGCTTGTATACAACTTTTTGAGTGGGCATATGGTTTCACTTCTGTCTGGCTTGTAACTAGGGGTGAAATTGGTGGATCATATAGTTGGCATTTTCAAAACCACCTTCCCTATTACTTATACCATCTTTTTTTTGTTTTTTGTTTTTTTTTTTTGGTTTTTCGAGACAGGGTTTCTCTGTGGCTTTGGAGCCTGTCCTGGAACTAGCTCT
>NC_022034.1:16749940-16775767 GCF_000317375.1 Microtus ochrogaster | reverse complement strand
AACTCACAGAGATCCGCCTGCCTCTGCCTCCCGAGTGCTGGGATTAAAGGTGTGCGCCACCACCGCCCGGCTACTTATACCATCTTAAATTCCATCTAGCAGTATGTGAGTCTTCTAACTCCCCTAATTCCCTGCTAACTTTTGTAATTGTCGAATTAATTTTAGCCAAGTTAGTGGACCTTGTCTTGTAGCTTATTTGTACTTATTCATTTGGATTCTTTTTCTTTTTCTTTTTCTTTTTTTTGACATAAGCTCTTACATAGTCTAGACTGATCTAAACTCACTGTGTGAGCAAGGCTGGCCCTGAACACCTGATCTTACTGCCTCCACTTCTCAAGCGCTGGAATTGAAAGTGCATACCACTGTCTTAGTTTCCTGTCTGTTACAGTGATGAAATACTCGAACTAAAAGCAGCTTAGAGCACAAAGGGTTAATTTTATCTTACAATTCCAGGCTGCAATTCATCTTTGCAAGAGCCCCGCTTCTCTGTTCCATCTGTGATAACAATGCAGAGCTTCGGAGATGATGAGGTTTTTCTAGAAGACAGCACAGACCACCTGATCCCAGCTTTTCCTCATGTCTGTCTGTCCATCTGTCTTTTCTTCATTCCCTCACTGCCCCCGTTGGGTCTGTCCTTGGACCTGTGCTTGACCCAGGGCTTGGCTTCCTTGAATTCCTTTGTAAGGAGCCACAGTGGCTCACAAACTCACAGTGCAAACACCTCCCGTTCCAGGAGCCTCAGTCAGGGCTTTAAGGCCCTGGGGCGAGTCTTGAGTAGGGGGCCATCACTGCCCTTTGTCTGCACAGGATTCGGTGACATCCTTTGCCTCATGTTCATTGGTGGTGTCTAGAGACTCTGCTGAATAACTGCGGATGGAAATTTCCCTCACAGCCATGAGGGAGGCATGCTGACAGACTCCCCCATGACACCATTACAAGAGCAGGCATTTGGCCACTGCAAGGCACAGGGACTCACTGGTTAGCATAGAAAGTCTGGCTTGCTCACAGGTTTTATTTTAGCGATCTCACTCCAGAACCATGCTGTCTGCAATTTTATTGGGTTGATTTCCCAAATAAGGTACTCTGCTTTATCGTTTAGTAAGCTGCAGGGATTGAGGTCCACTTTATGCTGTTCTGCAAGGTCTCTGTAGCTGCTTGGGATGAAGTCCGTTCGTTATTCATAAAAAAAAAAAGTTAAGTGAGTTCCATTGACTTCTGAGTTATCTTTGTATCCAGATCTCCTAAAGAAGAACAAGGGAAATGATCCTGATTCTCTTGACTCCTTAGATTAAAGTTTTGGAACAGACCAAAGCCATCGAAGACTTAACTAAATCCCGAGATGATCTGGAGAAGCTGAAGGAGAAAGCAGAGAAAAATCTCATGTCGGTCAAGTCCGAGCTGGATGCTACAGAGGAGGAGGCGAAAGAGCACAGAGAAAGGGCCAGGGCCATGATAGAGGTGGCCGTCATTGAACTGGAGACCCTGAAGAAGTCTCTGGGAGAAACTGAGAGGAGAGAACAGCAGGTAGATAAAATCAGCCGGTGGGATCCTCTCCAGGCCATGACAGGATGCTTTAAAGCAACAGGAGAAGTCACACACTTAGCGATATGGACGGCTTTGGGAATGGGTGTGCCACCCTGCCCAGGGTCACACTCAGCTCCTGTGTGACAATCTAATTTCAGTATATATGCTGCCCAGAAGATCATTATTCATACATTTCTCCCAACACAATTTGTAAAGATTTCTATATCATTTCAACAGATCCACCCACTCGGCAGCATCTGTTTTGGTATGCCCATAATCATTATGAGTTTCCTGGCCTAAAAGCCAATTCCTACTTGCATGACATATTCCATAAGAGAGAAAAAGGGAACAAATGTGCTTATCAAAGCAACAGAAAGCCAGTGCAAGGCCAGCTTCTGGTGGCTGGGAGATGTTTTAAATTGCGTTTGATAATTGCCTCTGGAGATTCCTCAGCTCACATGGGTTAATAATGTTAAGCAGGGCTAGGAAGTCAGAGAGAAGCGTTATCTTCCACAGAGAGCACTTGTAGGAAACGGTCTCCCGTCTCAGACAGTGGCACCCAGACTTCATGGTTGACCAAGCGCAGATGTAGGCCATAAAAAAGTCCACATCAGCTGGCTGGTTACGAGGAGGAGCATTTTATCTCCCGAGCACATCAGGTCAGACATAAAGAACTCTGTCCCGGGCAGCCTGACCCTTCTGCCTTTGACGAGCATGTCACTTTCTGAAGCTGCAAAGGGCAGAGAATGGACTCTGTTCCTAGGATTTTTTTTTTCTTCCTTTCTCCCTGCTCTGCTTTGGCCCCTGTGTCAGGCAGAGCTGGGAAGAGCCTGACTACACGAGCAAGTGTTCTCAGGAAGGAAACATCTCAGGAATTGTGAGTTTTGGCCACGTTCAAAAGGGTGGGAAAGTTGGAGAGAAACTTTTGCATTGGAGAGGCGAGGCTGGTGCCTTGTTTTATTTAGGTGCCTCAACAACGCATGGGAAGCGAGCATCTCGTACGCAGGGCAGTTATTTCTCTTAGGTCTAAGGCTGGAGAGTCACGGTCAGGGCACCGGCAGAGTGGGTACCAGGTTTATAAATGGTGTCTTCATGAACCCTCAAATGGGAAAAGTTCTCTGGGGTTTCATGGATAAGGGCACCAATTTTCTCTTGGAAACTCCACCAGGTGATCTTATCTAAGTTTAATTAACTCACAAGACCCCACTTTCTGGAGTCATCCCACTGAGGACTATGCTTCAATATACACTTAGTGGGTGGGGTGTGCAAATAAAAGAAGCCTTTGTCTCCCATGCTGGACCATCCTCAGGAAGGAAGTTCGGGATAAATGTTCGGATGGTGTTCTGATGACACTCCTTCAACAGGTTGGATCCCGTCCTTTCTGAAATGGAAGATATTTAGTGAGGGCTTGTCTCGATGATACCCCTTTTTGCCTGTCTTAGTGTAGGGCCACAGAAACCACCCTAGAAGGATGTGAAGGGAGGTGATGCCCACTCTAACCATTGCCAGTGGACCCTAGTATTCTGAGATTGGCCAGTGTTAGAACATGGAGGAAGCAGTCTTTGCGAGGTAGTTTAAGAAGGACTGAGAAGCTCCGCTGTGTACATCAGCTCATTCTTTCTCTTTGAATTTCCGAAGTTCATTGCCCAGTTAACATCCCAATGCAGAAATGTTTACCATCACCAACAGGCTTACGCCAACATCGGTAGAGCACTATGTATGAGGTTATTGGTTCACTCGTCCCAGATGTCAGAGCAGAGTCAGGGATGGTTGTTTCCAGGGGTTCTTGACTCAGCAGCAGATACACACATGACCATCTGACTCACAGGGGCTTATGAACTTGCTGAAGTCTGGGGAGCCCGCAGGGATTTTTAGAAGCCATTTAGCAGGCAAGCCTTCTTATTCATCATTCAGGCCTACCTCATGCAAACCTGGGCTTTCCTCTTTTGCTGCTGTTGTTGCATTTGGCCTGGCAATGGGGATGTGTTTTCCCTTCCCAGCTAATGTCTCTCTGCTTGATGTTTGCAGCTGGTGGACTTCAGGGAGGAGGTTTCCCAGATGCTGGGCTTAAACTTGACCTCTCTCACACTCCCCGACTATGAGATCATCAAATGTCTGGAAAGACTGGTCCATTCACACCGCCATCACTTTGTTACCTGTGCCTGCCTCACAGACCCGACGGCCGAGCATGACTTCTGCTCACAGTGCCACTTAGCCCTTCGACACTGATCCCCTGCCTCAGAGACGGGCGCACGTCTCAAGTTGTGGAATGAAAAGCTTCCTCATATTTTTGAAATTTGGCCAGTGTGTGACAATTATATACTTTGATGACATAGTGAGAATAGATCATGGGCTGATAATGGTCTCCAAAGGTGCCGACCCCAGGGCCAGGGAGATGGCTCAGCAGGTGAAGGCCATTGCTACTAAGCCTGACAACCTGAGTTCAATTCCTGGAACCCACACAGTAGAAGGAGGCAGTTGGCTCCTGCAAGTTGTGCTCTGCCCCATACACATGCTCTGTTATACAAGTGCACACACACATGCACACACATACACACACATGCACACACATACACACACATACACACACATACACACATGCACACACATGCACACACATGCACACACATGCACACACATGCACACACATACACACATGCACACACATGCACACACATGTATACACACTCACATACAAAAACACAAAAGTTAAAAGTCCCAGTCCAAGATTAATATTCAGCACTAAAACCACCTATCATGTCATTAGCTAGCTCATCAAGATCCACAGGAATACCCTAGGTTCTTGCTTTGATTGGGACATACCAGCAGAGTGTAGAAGAGTTGGCCTTCTGACCTAGAACATCACTGATGGCTTTACCTCTTAAGGTAACCATGTGCAGAAATCTTCTGAGAAATAGCCTTTAAAATTATTTTATTTTTACTTCTGTGTTTTCACGTGTGTGTGTGTGTGTGTGTGTGTGTGTGTGTGTGTGTGTGTGTGCAGGTGCCAGCAGAGACCACAAGAGGGAGTTGAATCCCTTGGTACAGGATAACAGACAGTTGTAAAACACTTGGTGTGGGTGCTGGGAACCGAACGCAGGTCTTCTGCAAGAGTAGCAAGTACTGTTAACAACTGAGCCACCTCTCAGTCCCATAAAAATCTATCTGTCTATATATCTATAGCTATCTAGTCTAAATACATACAATTTGACACATAACAATTGTACCTGTTTATAGATTTCTGGGTGACATTCCAATCCATGCATACAGTGTATGGTCATGAGATCAGGGTAATACAGTGAAGTCTTAATGTACTTATATGCTTTTCAGGGCTAAGACAGCTGTACTAACTCAGGGCTCTACATGGTTAGTGTGGGAGCCAGGACTTACAAGGCAGAGGCTGTGTCTCGTGCACCAGGCACTCTCAGGTTCTGCCCAGTTTTGAGGCTGATAGGAATGGCTGGCATGAAGGAAGGAAGGAAGGAAGGAAGGCCACCCTACAGTCAGGAGATGTCTAAAAGCGGGAGCTAATCACTCATTTGAATAACTCACATAGTCTGAGGGCTGACAAGAAGAATGGTTGCTTTTACTGCTGCTCCCAGGCTATGAATGGTGGTTTCGAGAGTTTGAACAGGGCTGTACTTTTCAGTTTTTATTTTATTTTCAGTTTCTATTTCCTTGGGATAGAGTTTCTCACTGACCCTGGAGACAGGCCGGCAGTCACCAAGGACCGCCATTTGCCATCTGCCACCCTCCCGTCTCTCCAGGAAGAGTTATAACCACGTGCCCAGTCACACCCAGACTCTGACAGATCCATCTGGGATCCGAACTCAAGTCTTCATGCTTGCACAGCCCGCTTACCCACAGAGCTGTCTCTCCAGTGTCGTCTTGTATTTTTATCTGTTTCAGTAGAGTAGACAAACAGAAAATCCTGACACATATACAGCTAAACGTTAAGTCCGAGCCGTGAGCAAGGCATAAGCTGATTCCAGACAACCAGGGATAATGGAGACCTATCGGCCAGTTGCAAAGCTAGGAATGAGATTGGATACAGGTTTGAACGGGAAGAAAGCATAAACATATTCTTGCAACAGCCGCGTAAATGGCTCCTCCAATATATTTTAAAAGTTACACAGCTTCCCTCAGGCATGGTGGGGTACACATGTGATCTCAGCCACTAGAAGGCTGAGCAAACAAGTTTGATATAAGTTTGAAGCCATTCTGGACCACATAAAGAGTCTCAGACCAGCCTGGGCTACAGAATGAAACCCTATCTCAAACCAAGCTAACAAGCAGCCAATTGGCCGACTATCCAACTATCCAGTCCTCCTGCAACTCCAAACAAAACAAATGTCCATATTAGGTTGGCTTTAGCTCAAGCAGTCACCTCCTCATGCCAGACTTTTATCTGCTTGAAGTGATAAATGTGTTATTTTCCCTTTGATTGGTCATGAGTTACATGTCGGGGGTCAGAGACGACACTAGAAATAACCCATATTGATTGCAACTGTACTTTATCATGTGAAATTGCATTTCATTTATCCAAATGTTACGGCGCAAGTGTGTAAATAACAAATTCTTGATACATGTATTAATAATTCAATGCATTTGAATATTCAGTGGAAGGGATATGTGGGATAAGCATAAATAAATTCTGGGCCTGCAGATAGTTCATGGACACAGTGACTGTTATTTGGACAAGCTGAATATGTGTTAGTTAAGGCATTTCCTTTGTGTTAAAATGCCCATTGTTTGCTTGCCTTCCCTGTGTGCCTTCATTCCAGAGTTGGCTTCCCATTTTCATGATGTTTTGTTTCTCTATAATGTCCATGTATATTTTATATTGTTCAATAAAACACATTAGATTAATGTGATTTTTTAGATAAGCTCTTAAAATATTTAATACTAACTCATCTAACAAGTGCGCTCTTGGGGAAGTGCTATTGAGGTTGTCGTTCTGGTCACTGAGACATCTAAATGTTTTCAGAAAATATCTCACAAAAAACCTGTTAGCTTGGATCCATCTAAATTTCCAGTCTACTCTTCTAGTCTCCTGAAGAACAGTGGCCAGTGATCTATCTAGATCAGGTGGCAATGGGCTGAGGGGCTGTTGAGGACACCCGTGATGCTGATGCTTTGAACACAGCATGTGGAAGAAGCTTCTAAGTTTTATTGGGGTAACATTTTATGGTGACTAACCTTTAACTCAGAGGGCTTCTTCCAGTTTGTATAGTAGGGTTTAACCTTATAATGGGGCAACAATGTCCATACTCGATACTAGAAACTAGCAAATGAAAAGCCCAGTGTTAGAAATAGGTTACCTCTTTAGAAGATTTTGGCCAATGGGGTCTGATGGACCCCAGAATATTACAGCTATCACCAATACTTTTGGTTACTCTCCAGAACTTGATGGTAAGATCCTATTGATGAAGAAACCACATACTTGAGTCATAGGATACGGAGACATCAAGCTGGTACTCAATTTGATCCTTCATCCCTACTGACTAGCTCTCATAGTACTGGAAGATGCCACAAACACGAATCTGTAATCTTATTCAACTATGAACCCCGTGAGCCACAATAATGGTCAGTCTGGCAAGATATGCCCACTGGTGCAATAGTGACAAGAAAGTCATGGAAGCAACCAAGCACTTTCTGATTGGATTTCCTCTTGGCAAGATTTATTTATTAAAAAAAATCACTATATTACCCCTTTTTTGGTCTAATGTTGTAGGAGCTGCAGGCTGCGTTCCTGCAGCACAGCTCCTGGCCGCCTGGCTAGCTTATGCCCAGAAATAATTACACGGAAACTGTATTCTTTTAAACACTGCTTGGCCCATTAGTTCTAGCCTCTTAATAGCTAATTCTCACATCTTGCCTAACCCATATTTAGTAATCTGTGTAGCACCAATCTTACTGGGAAAGATTCAACATGTCTGACCTGGCGGCTTGCTTCATCGCGTCTGCCCTGGAGAGGAAAGGTTTGGTGTCTGCCTCACTTCCTCTTCCTCCCAGCATTCTGTTCTGTTTACTCCGCCCACCTATATTCTAACCTATCAGGCCAAGCAGTTTCTTTATTAATTAACCAATGAAAGCAACAGATATATGATACTCCCACATCAGTCTAAAATAAAAAGGTTATAAGTAATTTAAGAAGAACTTATATAACCAATTTAATAACTATATACAATATATACAGGCTATAAGTACGTGAACAACGTCCAATCCATTTGCATATGACAAATTCAGAGAAAATACTTGCTTCTGTGTAAGATGAAAACTGTATGTGGTTCTGATATCAGGGACTATGGCCTGAGTCCTAGGGGAGGAGCTATTACTATTGCCTGGTAAATGAACATGATTATTATAGACTAGTGTGTCTCTCAACTGTTAACAGGAAGGCTTCTTTTTGCAGTAGATGGAGATTAAGAGAGAGACCCCAAACTGGTTCAATGCAGAAAGCAAGAGACTGTGGATTGATTGCTTAGGCCTTAATGGTGCATCAGTACCACACCCACTTTGCCCAAGGCTTAGGGATCATTCATAGATCATAGATTCTCAGAGCTAGAATCAGTGGACATAACAGGGCAGTTGCACATACCAGTTCACAGAAGTTGAGACAGCATGCACAAAATCCTGCACAAGCCCAAACTAGACAGAATTCCCTCAGAGAAAGGGGAGCGGAGGCATGATGTCTGATCCCTGACTAAGGAGCTGTTGACAATTGATATCCATTGAAAGAGGAGAATCCCCTTTTTTGGAGTTCAGTCCCCAGTAGGCTGACCATACTCCAGTGGAAGGCCAGATATTAATGACTATATATTCACACGACCCGCACTGGTCAGAACATTAAAATCTGTACCCACCTTCCCTTAGCCCAGCCCTTCACCCATACTCTCGAATAGCCTTTCTTTACGTCTGGGTTTCCCTGGTCCTCCATTTCCTCCTCCTCGCCTTGTCAATCTTCTCTCCGGCTGGAGCCAGCCTACATCTTAGGTTCATTTCTCTCTCTAACACCGTTGACTTCTTATTCCCTTGTTCTTCCGTCCTCCGCTTCGAGTTAATCCCAGCTACCAGTGTTTCTGCTGACTTATCTGCCCCACTGAATGAGGCTGGAGAAAATCACATAAAATCACAGCTAAGTGGCCTCCCAAATCCACAGACAGCCCTTGATCTCTGCAGAGCCCTCGGTGCCAACTGGTCACCCTACACTGTTTTCCCAGTGGGATCTCACTGCCATTTTCTGAAACAACTGTTGAAAATATTCGCTTTCTCACCGCCTCTATCCCATCTCTTCCTTCTTCATTCTCAGGGGATAATATCCTCTGATTTCACTCAGAAAATGGAAGCCATTACCGGAACCACCCTGGCTACCACATCCTAGTAATACTTTCTGTGTGTACACGGACACACATCTTCTTCCCTCTTTAGCTTAATTCCACTGCCTACCAGGGCACTCATGTCCTTAGCAACCCATCCCCACCCACTGGTTGATTCTCTTTCAAATGATTCCATCCTCACCTCCGTTCATAGCTTATTCCCATCATATTTAAGCAAATTCAGCTCTCTCCCCTCTTAGAACACATTGCTCCTTTCCCTCGGAGCCCTTTCTCCCTTTTCTTCTGTATATTTGAGCCCCTTGAAGGTGTCATTTATACTCTACCTTTCTGGCTTCAACTCACCTCATCCCATCATGACCCTGCCACCTGACTCTGGCTCCACCCACCCAGCGCCTGCATCCCGGCTGGCAAATCTTTGTTGCTTCTAAAATGCATAGCTCATTTGAACTTTGTAAAACATTTCCCACCATTTCCCTTCTCCTCCTCCTTCAGCTTCTATGCTGGGATAGTCGGTCCATTCTTGCCCACCTCTGTGTGACTGAGCCAGGTCACTTGAAGGTTATAAGAAGCAAAACCAGGATGAGACATTCAGGTAAGGCAGAGTGGATACATGAGTGCCAGTGGGAAGCTGGACCTCTTGTCAGAGATGTGTGGAGAATATTCAGATGCTCTGAAAACCTAGCGGCAGTAGTCTGCCCGAAGATTAGAGGGATCCTTGACGGGCCCGATTCTTCTTTGTCTCAAATCAGTCCCAGAGTTCCAGGTTTCCTTTGATCCTGTCATGATGGTTCAACTCTTCCAGTTCCGGGCCTGTCGCTTCAGTCAGTATCCACCACCGTCCACCACCGTCTCTCCATTTCTGCCATCACCTCAGGCTCCCGTCACCTTAGGCTTCCGCTATCATGGCCTGCCCCCTTGTTTATGTTTTCTAGTGCATTCTGCATATACCGTGCGTTGCTGCTTCTGTTCCCACATTCAATGGGTCTTGCTTTCCTTCTCTGTGTCTCTTCTGGAGATCCAGGTGGGTAGTCTGTCAGCCATGACAAACCTGTAGATAGATTGACCTTAGACAAGGTACCTGTTTCTGGTCCAGTCCGCCATGGTGAGAGAGTAGAGGCTTATGCTTGTCTCTTGATTGGGAATGTTTCCCCAAAAGTCTGTTCCCTGCCTTCCTTTTGCACACTCCAACACATTAGCCTCAGGTAAATGGTTTCTTTGTGCCTTGTCTCCATCTGCAAATGGGGTGTTTTATCTACTTCTTATTAAGTTGAACTGTGCCCTGCCAAACGATGCTAAAGTACTAACCACAAAATGTCTGTAAATGTGGCATTATTTGGAGATAGGTATTTATAGATAAATACGTGTCAATGCCATTTGTGTGTGCCCCTATTAAAGATAAAAGGACAGATGCCTGTCTAGGAAAACATGGACATAGATGCAGATACGGAGAGAGTGTTACATGAAGATGGAGTTAGATGTGAGAGTGTTGGCTCTGCAGGTAAATGAAGCCTGACTGTCCATGAGCTAGGCAAGTGTTTGCACATTGAGCTACAGCCCTGGCCCTCATCAGGTCTCTATCTGCGCAGAACTGCTGGCTCCCGACAACCTGCGACTAAGTTCAAAGACTTGCATCTTGCCTCTCCTTCACAGACCCTTCACAAGGCCAGCTCTCATCTAGTGACTGGGTGATGTAGGGATACATAGACTTGGCATTTGTCCCCGAGGCAGGATGCTCTGGAAGGTTCTCTCAGCTTTATACCCTTACTTCCTCAGAAGATTGAGTGATGGTTTGCTTTCATTGCCAGCTTGACACAACCAAAATTTCTCTGTATGACAGTCACAGTTGAGGAATCCCCTAGGCATGATCAGGGTCTTTGGTGGAGGATTGTTTGGACTGTCAACTGATGTGGGAAAATCCAGCACACTGTGGGTGGCATCGTTCCTTAGGAAGGGTGTCCTGAGCAATATTAGAGCAGCAAGTGAGCAAGCGAGCAAGTAAGCAAGCCTACAGGCATTGATATTTCTCTCTCCTCTTGACTGTGGATACAATGTCAACAGCTTTGAAATCCATCCACTGTGACTTCCCCACTGTGAGGGACTGTATCCAGAACTGTAAGCTAAATAAACCCTCCCTTCCCTAAGTTGCTTGTTGCCGATACATTTTGTCACAGCATCAGAAACGGAACTAGATGCTAACGGCTCTGCTGTGATCATACCTTCACACCGCAGTGTCACCATGCCCAAGCCAGCCTTGCCTTCTCACCTTCTCTCAAGTTCTGTTTCTCTGTATGCCATTGGCCAACCCTCTGCCTCATAGTCTTTTCAGGAAGTGAGACTCAGAATAGGGGTCACACCCTCTGTGAAGCTAGGCCTGAAGTCACTAAACCGTCTTGGTATCTTATCATGTGGTTTTATTAACCATCCAACCAGAAAGTCCGTGATCCAGCATCACATGCTCCATGATTTGGATCTACCCTTCCCCAAAGTCTTGTTGCTGATTCCAGATACCACCCACTGCACCTGTGGGTGTCCGAGCCAGGAAGCGCATGCTGAATACCCTCCCTCTTGGGGACCACAAATCTAGTGGTCACACGCTATACTTCCTGTTAATGGTGCCACAGAAAACCAAATATGCATAGCGTATGCCCAGCGACAGTAAGTAGCCGTGGTAGTGGAGGTGTGACCACTGCCAACACCCAGATCTCACACTTAGGCGTATGACTGGCTAAAGTCAAGCCGCATCTGGAGGGTTCTGAGAGAAGATTCCAGGAAATACAGTATTCTACTTGTCAATGTCAAAGGTACAGGACAGCATCCTGGAAGACTGCTTCGCCAATGTTTCAACATACTCTCCTGTGAAATTCATTTTATCACTCATCCACATGATCCCATCCATGTCTGCCTGAAATAAAAGATGGACAGGAAGCTGTGATGATCCCACTGTGCAGTGCTGTGCTGCCCTGTGAGATTTCATTCCACTAAGAAATAGCTGTTTTGACTCTCTGTTTCATGACCTCCAATTGCATGGGATCTTGTGGGTTTGAAAAGCACTTTATGGTAAGAGAAAAACGGATGCTGGTTGCCAATCACAACATCCCCAGTCCTGTGCTATTGCTTCCTCCATTCATGAATTAACAAAGAAGATTCAAGGTCATTTGCAGAGGGATTCAGCATTGCAATATAGTTCGCAGTGCACCGAGGAGCAGGATGGTGGCTCACTCTCAGATCAGCATCTTTTCAGTGGTAAGCAAGAACACCATGGTGGCTTTGTGCTGTAAGAACTCTACTGGAATGGCTTGGTAGGCGAACAGAGGAAAAGACCAACTGCAACTTACGGCTTTTAGTAGCGAGTGGACCAGGCCCACATAGTGGTCTTGATGCCAAGTGCATTGTGGCCTACCTGCTGGATGCCTAAAATAAAATAAAAAAATGTTTGGCTTTCATCAAGTTTCCGACTTTACATGTAGATATAAACCTAACAATTAATCCCTAGAGTGTGCTGGTGTCTATTGAATGGGAAATGTCTGGCTGGCTTCCTGCCCAATGTTAGGAGATAATTGTTAATTTTACTGTTAAGGTTTACAAAGATTTAATCCTCTAATGTAGAGCTTTTGGGTCAAAGCTCATATATTTGCTAATGCTCAAGCCTTTCAACAAGAATGGTTCTCTAATATGCTGTGGCTTTGAAGGCAGTTTGTTTTAAAAAAAGAGAAGCCAACCAAAGAGAAGGGCAAACAAACACTCAGCGCATGCCTATTCTATGCCAAGTGGCATTTCCAGGCACACTAACTCGTATAACGTTCACCAAGAGTTTTGGAGGTAGGGTTATGAGTGTCATTTTTACCAAGGAGGTAAAGGGTAAAGTGATTAGCAGGGACTCACCCAAGCCATTAAAGCACGGAGTGATAAAATGCGGATTTATACCAGTCCTAGCTGGGTCACATCGAATACTTTGTAAATATAAGTGGGAAAAAAAAAGCCAGACATGGAAATCTCAAAACAGACATGATTAGTAAGACTACATAATTTTTATGTTCTGGGGAAAATATGTTCTAATGGATACTCAAGCTACTCATTTTGTTCTTTCTAGAACCTTGACATCTTAAGTGCAGTAGAGAATTGGAAAGATAATTTGCAGGCATTATTTTAGCCTTTCATTTTTAAGGCTTCTCCTCTGCTTGTGACAACGTTTAAAGCAACTAGAGGAATTTGCATGTGCTGCGAACTGAATGTCAGTACCTCCCGAAACTGCATATGACAAAGTCCTAAGCTCTACTGTGATGATATTTGCTGGTGGAGTCTTTGGGTAGTCATTTCTCTAGGTGAGGGCATGAGGGTAGAGCTCCCCCACTCATGATGGGATTAGTGTCCTGGGAAGAAGAAGGAAGGAAGAAGAATCATCATCATCACCACCACCATCATCACCATCAGCAGTAACAGCAGCAGTAGCTGGGCCTTGCTCTCTGCCTACCGCATGAAGGCATAATGAGGTGACATAGGATGAAGGGCAGGAGAGAGCTCTCACCAGAACCACACCACGGAGACATCCTTCTAGACTTGTGGCCTCCACCATAGTGAGAAGTAAACCGGCATTCTTTAAGCTCTATTGCACTCAGTCATGGCTGTCTGAGTCGATGAAGGTATCAACACGAGACCTTCAGGCATTCACTCTGTGATGGGGCACAATGGCCAGTCACACGCGTGGTATTCCAGTTCTGTCCAGTTGTTGCAATGTGAAGAATCCCGTGCCTGTACAATATGTGAAAAATTCTACAAAGAATTTATGCTTCTCTTAATTCAATATTTATCCTTACATTTTTCTTCCTTTGATAAAAATACACAACAGCACTAATCAAAATAAAAGAGCACAAGTCAGTGGGGTTTCTCACCCATATAATTTGTTCTTATTACCCTCGGTGCAGGGGTTGCGCTCAGAGCAACAATACGATCTATAATTTATGACTTTGGAAGACTTTGCTTCATACTTTTGAGAATCAAGATTTTGTTTTTATTTGGGTCAAATTTATTTAGAAATAATTCTTGGATTTTTTTGTAAGTTCATATTTAGCCTATACAGCCCTGTTGAGAGTCCTCAGAAGGTGGCAAAGACAACCTTCGAGGTTGATAAAATCATGTATGCTCCTCTCTCAGAGGATGGGATAAGTCACAGGGAAAAAGCCAAGACTCCAGACAAGTTTTGAAAACCCACTCACTTATAATCTTAAGAATGAGAGTTATTGTTTATTTATTGCCAGGGTCTACATTGAGCACTTTGTAAACTTTATCAAAACTAATCTTCTCCTAGGTTGCTGGGTAGTCAGCAGGCATTCTGATCAGCTTTAATGTCAAAGGAAGCATCTAAGATGGGAGAAATGATGGGTGCCAGGTCCCATACTGGGTGATTTTACTCTGAAGGCATTCACTTTTGTGCGTTGCATCTTGTTTGGGGAAGATCCTCACTTCTAGGTGTGTGTGTGTGTTGTGTGTGTGTGTGTGAGAGTGTGTGTATGTGTGTGTGTATGGTGTGTGTATGGTGTGTGTGTGTGAAAGAGTATGTGTGTATGGCATGTGTGTGAGTGTGTGTGCACGTATGTCTGCACAGTTAGTGCTGGAATCTTCCCTATATGAGAATATATACTGAGTCTGTGCATAGGTCTCCTCAGTAGCACAAAGGAGAAGAAGGCTCTCTTCCTGGCAGGGAGTCTTGCTCTTTCTGGAGTCCTGTACTGGGTGCCAGGCCTCTTGACTTGATCTGGGTGGTAAAGACTTCCTTTGAAAGCCACACCTCACCATAGTAGTGAGATGTTAGATTTGCCATCACTCTGACAGAGTCCTGGAGAAAACGAGCATAAAGGAGGAAACTTTTATGTGGTTCATGGTTTTAGAGGTTCTGGCCCGTGGTCAGTTGGATCCATATTTTCCAGGATATAGAGGGGCAGAAATCATAGCACAAGGGCTTGGAGAGATAAAATTCTTCCTCCCATGGTGAGCAGGAGCCAGAGTAACAGATGGGAAATGGTCAGGACAAGAAGCCTTTCGAAGGCACGCCCCAGGGATCCGCTTTCCCTAACCCGACCTCGCCCTTCCACAGTCTCACCACCTCATAGTGTCTCCCAGATTTGACTCCATTTAGTGGGTTCACCCACTGATGAAGGCAGAGGTCACGGGATTCAAACACTTCCCCAAAGCTTCCTCTGAAAACTGCTTTTACCGGGGACCAAGCTTCAGTACATAAGACTTTTGGGAAGGCGATTGCTTCACAGCAGGGAAGGTGTGGAGATAGCAGCAGAAAACAGCCATTTACATTACATGCACAGTTGGGAAGGAGGGAGCGATGGATCCTGGTATTCAACTCATTTTCTCTTATATTCAGCCAGGGAACATAGCCCATGGATGGTACCACCCACATTCAGGATGGGTTTTCTTTCTTCTGTTAAGCCTTTCTGGAAACATCCTTATAGACACCCTTACAAATATGTTTCCATGGTGATCCTGAATCCAGTCTAAGTGACAGTTGAGATTGTCACAGTTAGTGTGGGTATTAAGTAAAATATCAGATATGTTTAGTGCCTGGCATATTGTTATTGTCAGAGATTCTTAGGTATTATTATTAGGACATCCAGATGCACAGTCATCATGATTTGTATTTAATGACCTCACTTCTAGACTAAGTCACTGTGCACCAACTTTTTCACTCTTTGGGTTGGACTATTAGATAGATACTTGTATGTTTTTTTTTTTTCTTGAGGAGATATGAATGAACTTCTACTCACCTTACGCAGGGCACTGATGACAGACTAAAGCAATCAGTCACCCAAGTCTAGCTTAGTGAACCTGAGGGTTTGTTAAGTATTATGAGTATTTACAAGATTTATGTGTTAAAGGAGTGTGAGTGAGGGGCCGCTTGCAGGATCACGGGGGCTCAAAGGCAGCTGAAGCATGGAAAAGTCCATCCCAGCATGGGTGATCCCTCACAAAAGCTGCATCTCATAGAGCTTTTTGTATCTGTTACCGGAGCTTGTGAGAGTCTTTTCCTTAGCAGATTTAAACCTTAGAGTCTGTAAATTTTAGGAACTTCCTGAGCTTGTGTCTGTAAATTTTAGGGACTTCCTGAGCTTGTGTCTATAAATTTTAGAGACTTCCTGAGCTTGTGTCTGCATATTTTAGGAACTTCCTGAGCTTGTGTCTGTAAATTTTAGGAACTTCCTGAGCTTCTGTCTGTAAATTTTAGGAACTTCTTAAGGCTTCTGAGGTTTGTTGTTTATTTCCTGAATCTTACTGAGCTTACATCTACAAGGGAGTGTTTCAATTAGGGGGAAATATGGTTTACAGGGACTTGTGGTATTGATGCCCAAGGTAGTCCTATTCCAGCCTATGCTAACTTTTAGTCACTTGACTGGCTTTAGGCCATGGGACACTGGCAAGTGTGCTGTGAGAAGACTTGATTGTCATTGTGTATTGGATTTCACCCTCTTTGAACCTAGATGTCATACAAGGAAAACAAAACAAGCTAGCCTTTTTCTTTTTGAAAAAATCTTATACCCTAAGATTGTTTGCACAGTGAGGCACAGCCTTGCTAATATAGTTGAACTCAATCATGAGTCCATTTTTCCAGTCAAATGCAACCACAAGGGCATTCTGGTTTTGACCAGAGCTGCTAAGTCAACCCACAGACTCATGAGAATAAGTTGCTATGGTTTCAAGCCCCTGACTTTGGAGAGTGGTTTTCTATGTAGCAATTGATGACTGAAACACAATCTGTAATGACGTAACATTGTGAGATCTCACCTTGCCACACAACTGTGCTAATCAGAGTGAGCAAGCAGCTCTGTCCCCTCTGCAAATGGGCAGCTGGAGGGTGGGGACTTGGAGAAGTAATTTCAGAGAGCCTAAAGTCACACTTCTTTTGGCCCAGAAATCTATCAGAAGGCACCTGGGTGATTTCCTGAAGAGAAAGCCAGCACCGTGAATGTTGACCTGTGGAAAAAAGAAAAGAAAAGATGGCACCAAACAAACACACAAATACAGGAACACCAACTGCCTCCCCCCCAACAACCGCACCCATGTTGCTCTTTGACAGCAAACTAGTGTTTATAATAGAAAAACAGGACAATTTATACTTTTGGAAACCTGTGTTTTATTTGGAAAATGTCAGTTGTGAATTGTACCCTGATGGTGTTTTTCTAAAATGTGTGGTTGGGAAGGCCAGTTGAGGAGAGCTTTGGGTTATTTTGAGAGAACTTGAGCAGCTGACTAAGCATTCTGGGATACAATGTGTCTGAAGGGATTGAGGCATTCTGCTTTGTGGCTCCGAAGATCTGAAGTGTGACCCGTGACATACTCTTATTGGATGGATAGCTTCCGTACATGTGCTGACACCACTGTATCCTCTGACTCAGTTTCCCTTTTCTGAATGGCTTTTCGTTTACTGTGTTTGAACGAAGGTAGGGCATTGGGAATTATCATAATTCTTCATGGGGAAAACACATTTGATTGATGCTGAGAGGACAGGAAATCAAAAGGAAATACAATTCAAAGAAATAGGTTTTAATAAATCCACTTTTTAAGAATAGTTCTAGAACTACTAAAAATGTCAAGTGTGCCACACAGAGATTCTCACATACTTAGGTATATCTACTTCTGCTGATCCTCTGACCGTATATCTCACAGAAGTAATGAGAGAATGAGAGAAAAGAACTTGTTTTGGTCACAGTTCTAGTCATAATAGACTGATTTGAAAAAGAATAAACAGAAACGTATTAGCTATCAGGATCAAGTTTGGAGAAAGACTGTTCAAACATTGGTTCTTTAAAAAAACTCACAATTTTATGTAAAGGAGAGACTGTGAGGAAGTTTCTTTCTGAGTTCAAAATATGCTTGGGGGGGGGGAGCCTGGAGCGATGGTTCGGGGGGGGGGGGCACATTGCTTGTGCAAGAATGAGGGCCTGAATTCTGGTCCCCTTTACCAGTGTAAAAGCCAGGCATGGCTATTTCATGCCTATAACCCCAGCGCTTGAGGAGAGGGCAGAGATAAGAGACTCCCTGGGGCTTTCTGGCTGCAGTGGCGATGAAGCCTGGAGCTCTCGATTCAGTGAGAGACAGAGTCTCAAAAAAGGAGACATGAAGCCTCACTTGGCTTCTCCATGTGTACTCAGACATTCACACACATGTGTCAGCATTTGAATACACAGGAACTGACATGCCACACAATGGAACCATTATATCTGTGAAATTTATCATAAAATACACACATTCTAATTGATTAATCAAGGTAATCTGAGTAGAGGCAATCTTCAGGCAAGGGGACTTGTTAGTGCGTATCTGCTGTTTGCCCTTTCTTAGGTGCACTGAGGTTATTTTTGTTAGTCTCCCCTGGTGGCCTGGGAGCTTCTGAGATAATGTCTTCTTGACATGTTCATCTTCCAAGCACAAAGGACGAGACATGGCAGACCCTTAAAAGTGTTTCTTTACTAAGTCAATAATGCGTTTGTCTCTTGCTCTCTGCAGGAGATTGAAATCTGCTGGGTTCTAGAATTTCGCATAGATTAAACAAAAAGCAAAACCAACCAACCAAACAAAAACCACATTTGTGGACTCTTAAGTCCACAGGAAACAGTGTATCATTTTCATATAAACCTTCATCTGTCCTACCTTACATACCTTACATGTTAAGTCACCTCTAACGTACTTGGAAGACCAACACCATGCAAGTAGCTGCCAAATTGTATTATTTAGGAGCAATACTAAGAAGAAACAGTGTATAATGTTACAGATGTGGTTTGGTTTTGGTAGGATCAAACCTAGAACCTTGCACATTGGTGAGCAAGTGCTAGATCACAGAAATGAAGCCTTTGCTCTTTGCAGATAGGGTATCACTACAAAACTCAGGCAGACTTTTTTAAGTTAATTTTTATTGCAATATATTTTGATCATGTTTTCTCCTCCCCCAACTCCTCCCAGATCCTCTCCTCCTCCCTACCCACCCAACTTTATGTTCTTTCTTTCTCTGTTTCCAAAACAAAAAGAAAACAAAAGACAGAAATCAAAGTTAACAAAACCCAACAAGACAAAAAAAAATACTAAAACAACAACAACAGAAAGAAACACCTCCCTACCCCCACTCCCGCAAACCCCAAAACATGTGTTTTTTGTTGGTCAACTGTTCTTGGCATGGTGCCTGTACTGGAGTGTGGTTGAAATACCGGTGACACTCCATTGAGTAAAACTTATTTTCTCTTTCCCAGCAGGAAACTGCAAATGGCTTTTTGCTTAGAGTAGGACTTTGTGTCCACTTGCCCTTTTCAGCAAATGACACAATCATTTGAGCAAAGTCACAGCCTACAGAATGGGAAACTCCTATAAGAGTTCATCCTACCCCAGTCGGGATGGGCAGGGTCAGTGTAACAATGAGAACACATGCTGTGGAGAATTCAGGGAAAGAGGAATATTCTGCTAAATGGAGTGCAAATTGGTGTAGCCACTATGGAAACCAGTGTGACCTTGTGCTCTTTGTATGACCCAGGCTGGCCTTGAACCTGTGTTTCTCTTGCTGCCATCTCCAAAGTGTGAACACAACAGGTTTGCCAAACCTCAAAATGCAATTGTTTGAGTATTTCCTTTTAAAAAGTAAAACACAGACTGAAAGATTATTTATCTTTAAAGAGTGCTTTTTATTATGTTTGGATTATTCAGTAAGACTTAATTACTTCTTTATAACATGAATATTTATAGAGTTCATTCCTAAAAGATTAATCATCAACATAACTTAAATGCCTCAATAGTTTGGTCTTAATTTCTAATTCACTGATTCACCATTTGCTAACACCAAGCAGAGCTCTCTTTCCAGGTACGTGCCAAAACAAAGCGAGTTATTAAGTATTTGGTAAGTTTTTACCAGCGTGCAAGATCCATAGAAACAAAGGGAAACAACAGGAAGTGTTTTCATGAGAGGGGTGATTTCATAAGCATCCTGGGTTTGGGAAATTGCAGTCCCTCTGGTGGTGTTTACAATTAATGACTACAAATAGTGAATCAGTGCCCCCAGGCAGCCATACAGCATGGTTATTTACAAATAGTGAATCAGTGCCCCCAGGCAGCCATACAGCATGGTTATTCTGTTCGAGAGCAGATACCATGTTCTAAGACCACATAACAATCCAGCAAGAACAGAATGAAAAACACACACATAAACACACACACACATAAACACACACACACACACACACACACACACACACACACATTATATTTGGCCAGTAATCATAAATTTGATGGTCTCAGCACCAGCACAACTTGTAAATTCGTACTCATCTTCCTCTGTTAAATTTCTCTGATTATCATCCTTTTGTACTACTCCTGATTGGCTCTTGGCGTATGCACCTGTGAACCGGGTGACAGACTGTTGGTGTCCAGCCTTGGCAAAAGACCACTTGCCATGGTAGGGGTATAGGGATTAGAAATGTAAGTAAAGAGTACAAAGACATAAAACAATACAACAGAAAACCATAGAATACCACTAGGAGGGAGTTCCAGTCAATACTCAAATTGCCTGTGTTTAATTTTCTATGCACTTTTATACCCCAACACAAAATGGGGAGGAAGGCAACAAAAGACTTCTTTGACATGATTCAAAGGACAACTCAGTTAATTGCTTCAACACTTTGAGACATCAAGTCATTAGCATTCTGCTGTTTAGGCAGTGAACCTACCCTAGACCAAACATCCTGAAGGCAGCCATTCCCCCAGGTAACTTCATATTACAAACGAAGGAGCAGATGTACACTTGCATAACCTGACCATCTGTCAGGATGGAATGTATCTACTTGTATGAACCATCTTAATGTCAAAAGAACCAAGTAACTATGTCCTGAGTCAGGATGTGTGACTACACTGGTTGTCAACAACTTTGAGCAACTCCCAAACTCTCTGACCATCAGACAAGGTAGAAGTAGGCCCACATTTTTGGGGCTCCACAACAGACTCAGTGAACACCATTGGTCTGCCTGAAAGAAATGCTGCCAAATTGTGTCTCAAGATGCCTAGGTGGTACAAAAGAGTTCCACGTAAGGCCCATGGCATCAGGAAAAGGACAATTTGATTAAAATATATGTAAGAAGAGCTTTAATAGCAAAATTTGAGTTGAGGGTCTCCAAGAATAGTGAAAAGCAGTCCAGCAGGAAGTCCTGTTTCTAACCATTAAGTACAAGAACATATGGACTACTCATACTTCCCGTACAAGATTGTCCCAAACTCCCGTCTTTTTCAGTCAGCAGTGTCTGGAGTCAGCAGAGGCGATAGGCAATATGAGCGCATCGCGGGACCGTATTTCTCTCAGTGAACTCCGCTGGGTACTCCATCTGATGCTGGCTGCACCATTACCCAGGCGCCTTCCGGCCCACTCCAGTCCCCATGACTAACATCAACTGCCTGAGTGTTTTCTATCTGTGGTTATTTGAATTCGTGGTTGTCAAACTCTACTGATACAGCGGGCTAAATGCATATGATGCCTTCTAATTTAAAAATATTCTAAAGTTTCCATGTTTTGGAATTGTTGGGGAGGGGAATCCTGAAATATCATTGGTAAACATCTGTGGCTCTAACATCTTGGGGGATGTATCACATAGCAGTTAGAAGTTTGCCTTTGAAATCCGTGTGATCTCATTTTGAGTTCTAAATTAGACCAAAAGTAATGCCTGTCTCATGGGGTACTCGTGAGGATGAAATAAGAACACAGGCACATTGTGCCTTGGAGGAGGAGTTCACCCAGTGTTTGTCTCTATAATCTCAACAAACTCAACATGATTCACAAACAATAGAATTGTGTTTGCAGGAGCCAATGCCTGCTTTCCCTGGAGGAGACAAACTAACTCCTAGAATTCAGAGTCCCAGTTAGAAATAGTCTGTGATAGCATGTAAGAGCAAGCCTTGACTTGGTTTCTATGACATCTTCTCTCTGTACCACGAGTGGTCATAGAATGTATGTTCTATGTGAATGTAATGATAAGCACAGGTCATGGTAAGCATAGGACCAAGACTACGGGCTGGCTTTTGATGGAGGAAGATAATTGGTTAATTAATAAAGAAACTGCTTGGTCTCATAGGTTAGAACATAGGTGGGTGGAGTAAACAGAATGAATGCTGGGAGGAAGAGGAAGTGAGCTCCTACTCGATAGCTCTCCTCTCTGGGGCAGATGCAATGAAGCTCCGACCCAGGATGGACTTAGGCTAGAATTTTCCCGGTAAGCGAACCTTGGGGTGCTACACACATTAATAGAAACGGGTAATCAAGATGTAAGAATTAGCCAGTAAGAAGCTAGAGCTAATGGGCCAGGCAGTGTTTAAATGAATACAATTTGTGTGTTGTTATTTCGGGGCTTATGAGCTAGTCAGGTAGCTGGGAGCAGGGCAGCAGGAATGCAACCCATGGCTCCCTTCAACAGGATTTAGTTCCAGGAGGCCATCTGTGGAAGGGATCCTCTTGTCCTCACAGATCCTAACTAAGCAAGAGGCCCTAGGAACCTTAGTCACCAGCTCCTGCCATTATTATCACCCATGGTCCCTTTATTTTCTGTCTATAGTCATAGAGTTACCAGCAGGTAGAAAACATTGTTGCTTTTGTTTTTGTTAAATACTGGCCACAGTTTTCTTCATGGTCTGATGTGGAAGAGTCTGCTGAAGAGACAAAATGTTGATCATGTGGGTGCTTTAGGAAGATGCCTAAACACGGACTGTTGAGAATCGCTATGCAGTCCACAGTTTAAAAACCTCACTGGAGTACTCTAGAGGCAGATGGACACATAAACAAGTTATGCTGGTGCCTGTAAAAGAGTATCTAGAAACTCAGTAAGGCTCCATAGGTGAAGAGCTGGCATAAGGCCTGGGGGAGAAGACTCTTGCTCAGTATTCACAGTAGTCGGAAACTGGAGCCGACTTCGATGTCCCTCAAGAGTCTTAACAAAAGGGAAGCCATGGCAGTTTCAGGAAAATGGATGCACCCGGAAATCATGTTAAGTGAAATAAGTCAGACAGAAAGACAAGTATCACATGTTTTCTCCTATATGTGGAGCCTAGCTTAGATTATCTATGGGTATGTTTGTGCATCTAAAGGGAAAGTGTGAGAGGGAGGCAGCAATCTTATGGGGAATGGGAAAAGAGAAGGCGATGGATAATGTTGTAAGAAAGCGGAAGATGGGGGGAGAGGTATCTCAGAGGGAGCAGCAACCAGGCAAGGGCAATCTGAGAGAGAAAAAATCACACAGTTATAATGATAGGAAGTAAAACTCACTACACTGCATGCTAACCTAAAACATTTAATAAAAAATAAGCCTCTCATTGTAGGCATGATTTCCACAGGATGTTGGACCTGAGTGTGAGTCTTCAGGGTAGATACACAGTGGCCTTGTTCTGCGTGGACATGCAGTTCCCACCTCCTCCCCACCAGCCCACTGCCTCTGTAAACACACCATGGAAACACAGCGAGTTTTCCTATCTGATGCTCAGCCCGGGTCCCAGTGAGTCATAAACTAGGGTGAGATGCCAGTACCATGGGGTGACCATCAAGAACAGCAGTGGAGTGGAGCCAGCCCGAGTCTACAAGACGAGCTGTGTGGAGCTGGAGAAGTGATCTATTCCTTTGGAGGAGTTCAGAGGATCGCGAGTAGATCCCAGACACCGGACAGATGCAATTTGATTTTGCTTTGATTCGACTGTGAAGGTGCCCTGGTTTTCCCTCTTGAAGTAAGGTAGTATTTTACTGGAGCCCACAGTTGAGAGACTTTGAATTTTAAAAGACCTCAGATTTTTAAAAGAGATTGGCCTTTTTAAAGGGACTAAAATTTTAATGTGTTTGAATTTGTAGAGACTGTGGGACTTTTATTTATGTTTTTAATGTGAGACTTTGGCGATGAGTAAGAAAGGAAGGGCTGTGGCTTATTATTGACAAGGGGTCCATTGTCCTGGCTGGTTTTGTGTGTCAACTTGACACAAGGTAGAGTCAACAGAGAGGGAGGAGCCTCATTGAGGAAAGACCTCCTTGAGATCCAGCTGTAAGGCGTTTTCTCAATTAGTGACCAATAGGGGAGGACCCAGTCCATGGTACATGGTGCCATTCCTGGGATGGTGGCCCCGGGTTCTAGAAGAAGTTGGGCTGAGTAAGCCTTCAGAAGCAAGTCAGTAAGCAGACCCCATCAAAGGCCTCTGCATCAGCTCCTGCCTCCAGAATCCTGCCCTGTTCGAGTTGCTGTACCGACTTCCTTCAGTGATGAACAGCCACGTGATGGAGGAAGGTCATTGGTTAAATAAAAAGAAACTGCTTGGCCCTCATTGGTTAGAAGATAGGTGGGAGGAGTAAACAGAACAGAACGCTGGGAGGAAGAGGAAGTGAGGTCAGACTCGACAGCTCTCCTCTCGGGGGCAGACGCCTCAGAGAGACACGATGCTCCACTCTTGCAGGCAGAGGCGAGAGCTCTGCTCTCTGAGGCACACGCGATGAAGCTCCGACCCAGGATGGACGTAGGCTAGAAGCTCCCTGGTAAGCCACCTTGAGGGCTACAGCAGATTATTAGAGATGGGCTAGTCCAGGTGCGAGAGTTAGCCGAGAAAAGGGCTAGATCTAAAGAGCCAAGCAGTGTTTAAATGAATACAGTTTGTGTGTTGTTATTTCAGGGCATAAGCTAGCCAAGCGGCTGGGGTGCTGCGGACTCAGCCCCACCGCTCCAATTACAACAGCCACGTCCCAGTGTAAGCCAAATAAACCCTCTCCTCCCCAACTTCCTGTTTGATCATGGTGTTTTGTCACAGCAACAGAAACCCTGACTAAGACAATATTCCCTGTCTACGTCCTGTGTCCGCAGGAGGACAAACAGAAGGAAATGCAACATGGAACATGAAAGACTCCTTGGAGGTGAAAGAGCGAGACCAGAGCAGGTCTAAACTCTCCTTGCATCTGCAGAAGACCGCTTGTGTTTTAGACGTGATGTTCCTCTCCCCGACACCAATAGGTTTATAGATTCAATGTAATGCGATACAAGCTTGGTTGATAAATTCAATGTAATACAGTCCATGTTATACTATGGATTTCATGATCCCTAGCAGACCAATTCTTAATTATTTTTTATGAGAAAAGAAGAAACTAAGTGTGCATAACATTTCTAAATAAGGAGAAGAAAAAAGAGAGAGGCCCATCTCTGTCACATACTACAATTTGTTCAGAACCTGTCTTCAGATACACACACAAACAACCTGACTGATAGAGAACCCATAGACATGAAAACAGTTTGTCTCTTAACAGAGATACGTGCTAAAGTGTCGGAGCCATGAGAGATTACTCCAGAAATGTAAGCGAATTAAAGTGATTAACGTTACGGAGAAACACAAAATGAAAAATTGGGTTTCTTTTTTTTTATTTAATAATGTTTTATTTTTCCAAATGTACAGGTGATTGAACCTGTTCATGCATCTTCACCAGCAGCTGGGGCATCTCCACCCTTTGTGTTTCTGGTGTAAATTTCTTGGGCTCTGTGCTTTGAGACCAGCTTGATAAGCCCTTTACTAAGCAGCTCCTGAAGAGCTGCCCTGGCTAAGGAACCGCGAATCTTCAGTCTCTCAGAGACCACGGCTGGAGTAATAAGTTTATAGTTGGGAACTTCCTTACAGAGTTTGTCATATGTAGCCTTATCAAACAGGACTAGATTGTTGAGCTTGTCCCGAACTTTGCCTTTGGACCACTTCTTCTTTTCGGCCTTGCCACCAGACTTATTTACTGGGTCTTTGTCTTTTTTGGCCGACTTTCCGGCACCTTTCTTCTTCTTGTCATCCTTGGGCGGCATGATGAAGCTCGGAGAGTGGTGACGACCACTGCAGCCTCCCTAAGATGTCGGGAAAAATTGGGTTTCTATTTCACATTCAAAACTCAACTTCGTATGCCTCAAGGCAAACCAACTACCTTAGCACTTTTCAGGTTGGT
>NC_022034.1:16745526-16749212 GCF_000317375.1 Microtus ochrogaster | reverse complement strand
TGAGTTTGAGAGCCCATAAAAGGACTCGTCCACACATTGAAGTCTGACATACAAGAGATGCCATGGCAGCTGCTATATGCCAACATTTTCCTATGCAGAATCTGCCTGGAGAAATCATTTCCATTTAATGTTATGTCTTATTTTCTTCTACTACTTTGTTTTCATTAAAATTGACTTAAGTTTTTATTATGTGCAGATTCGACTTGATTGTTTCAATACAGCTCATTTTTTCAAATCTATTCCTTCAAAGCGATGTTTGAATTGTTTTCCTTCACTGAACTGAAACAACAGTCTTTTTCATGTGGCTGGCTATTAAATGTTTGGGCTTCTGTAAAACTTGTAATTTGCCTTGATGAACTGTATCCATCTGAGTTTTACAGTAGTAGTTAATGTAACTAACAATCGGGCTCGCCTTACTTCTCTTTAGATACAGACTGTTTTACATGATTGCTCTTTTAAAAGGTCTCTAAATTGAGACCTATGTTTGGGATTATGACTGCATTTGTTCTGTTAAGTTTCTGAATCTATAACATTCTGTATTCTCGTAGACATCTCGGTGAGTGCTCCCTGTTCTTGCTATGTAGACATCTAGATTGTTCATACGCTTTTGTTTTCATGAGGGGCTAGGTTTTGATTATATTATTCTGGACTGTAGAGAAGATAGGAAAGCACATTTTTATTTGTAATTTCTTAAAACTATTGAAGATTTATTTATTTTATGAATGTTTTGCCTGCATGTATGTATGTGTACCTTGTACATAGCTGGTACCTTCAGAGTTCAGAAGAGGTAGGGCATCAGATCCTCTAAACTGGAGTTACGGATGATTGTGAGCTACCGCGTGGGTGCTGGGAACCAAACCCAGGTCCTCTCTAAGAGCGACAATTGCTCTTAACTGCTGAGACACCTCTTCAGCCCTTATGAATGATTTCTCGGCTGTTTTAAGATTTGAGATGCAGCCTAATCTGTGGTTGGGGACCTTATAGGAACTTCTACTTCTCAAACAAATAAAAACAAACACAAAACAAAAAAAACAAAAGCCTGGTGGTGGTGGTGGTGTCCACCTTTTTAAACCTTGCACTCCAGAGGCAGAGGTAGGCAGATCTCAGAGTTCAAGGCCAGCCTGGTCTACAGAGTGAATTCCAGGACAGCCAGGGCTACACAGAGAAACCCTGTCTTGAATCGCCACCCGCCAGAAAAGAACTTCTGCTTTTGTAGCTATTGCTCATGCTGCTGTTTCTCACACCATCAATAATACTTTAAAATTGGCTGCACACAGTTTTGATAATTTATAATTCTCTGAATAACTGGTTAGACCTAAAACAATGTTTATATCTTATAAATTTAATATTTATATCTTATAAATTTTTGCTAGATTTTTGTTTGTATGTTTCAGTTTCAGGCTAGATTTCCCTATCCCGTTCAGTTCTGGGATCAAATCTTGGGTCTTATATCTGCTGGGCAAGCATTCCCCCACTGAGCTGTTTACAACCAGCCCAAGGCAGGCTTTAAGAGCTTTGTTCCCTTCCTCTTCTCAGCGCCTGAGGAAAACCTTTCTAAATACAGCTTTGGTTTTACGTTAGTCCTGTAAATGTCTGTGTGTCTTTCTCTGTGTATGCTACACAAGTCCAGGTGTCCACGGAGGCCAGCATATTGTAGGCCCTGGAGCTGGAGTTACTAAGACTCAGTTGACCTGGGTGCTGGGAACTTAACTGGTCCTCTAAAAGAGGGACCCTTTGTCTTAATCACTAAGCCGTCTCTCTAGTGCCTAAATACTGACTTGTTTTCTGGGTCTAGGCTCAGCTGAGAAGTTGAGTAGTCCCGACTACACATTTCCACTGGCTCATTTGACAGCCAAAGTGGCTGTTGGCAGCTCCTGTCCATGGCTGTCTTTGAGAGAAATTACTAATGGTTTTTGGGAGAGAAGTTCTGTGCTTCCTTTGAGTAAATAAAATATATTTGAAAGCAGAAATGACTCTCTCTTCCAAAAATGTTTTCAATCCTTAAGGAGACTGAAAGTTTTGTCATCCCCGGCAATATGTGGTTAGTGGATTTTCTTCTACAATCCTCTAAGGTCCTAAGTGGTCAGATAAATGCATGCATAGCTCTATTTTTCCTATAACCTGCTTGATTAGAAATTATATTCTCTAATTAATAATAAAAGAAAGTAAGTTTTAATTTTCTACTTTATTAAGTCTACCTTAGACAATCTATTATTGTAGTTGCTATAAATGAATGCGATGAGGTTAAAATCATATGTGGTGGAACTCATGTCTTACACATGGATGCCCAGGCATGCATGTGCTATGTTCATAGAGGGAAACGGTTAACCTTTCCACATGCTTGATGTCAGTGGGTTTTCAGAGATCCTTTCAGATAAAGAGAATTTTTAGTTTCTAGAAAGCAGAATTTAGTAGTATTCCCAGACTTGATCTTATACTTAGGGAAGATATTTTCATTTATTTCTCTTAATTTTCTTTGTATCTTCAGGTAATGTTCTCTTATATCTTTTCCCCCAAAACCCAGATTTTAGATTTATAACTGTGAATACATTTGCTGTGTGATACCTTGAAACAGTTCTGAAAATCCACAGTCAATTCTAGGTGAGTGTTAAAAGTTAAGATCCACAGCACACCCGAGAAAGGGAAGTTAGTTAAACTGGGCAGCTTCTAAAAGGATTAACTCTTAAACATAAAAATTTAGCTATTATAAATTGTAATATATCAAATTTCAATCTGCAGTGAATGTAAATATCTTGGGTGACAATTGTGTTGCATAATCCTGTAAGCATGTCTGGTCTTGCTGGGGGAAATTCCTCCTAAACTTTCAAGTTGGATCATGGCACTGGTCCAGTGTCAACATCAGGGCTCCAAATTGCTGAGCCATCTCTCCAGTCCCTACTCTATCTAGCGTCCATGTGCAGAAGGGAAGGTGTGGCAAGTGAGTTCATGGCAGTAGGTGGAAGCCTCTCACAGCTTGGTGAACCGAGCAACTGTGCTAACATGGCATGAGTTTATCTAACTCAGTATGATGTTTTCCTTTTTTTATGAAATATTTTGCATAATTGTCTAAATCGCTGACCAACTTTAAAACGATTTCTTTGTGCCTGTGCATGTAGGCTTGGTGCATGTGTGTAGGAAGAAGGACAACTTTGGGGAATCAGTTCTTCCTTCCACCACGTGGACCTCGGAGCCGGGTAGAACTCAGGGCCTCAGGCTCGGTGGCAGGTGTGCTGACCAGCCGAGTCACTTTGTGGGTCTGCTGGCAACATTTTGTGTGAAAATTCTTCTACCCTTAGTTTAAGGCTTATGCAATTTCCCCTCCGAAATCTGGCACAGAAGCGAAGGAACTGGCAAGCATTCGCCTAAGAGGATCATAAGTGTTATAGACACGCTAATACACACCTGGCTTCAGAAATTGTTCACTCGGTTTAAAGATAAATCTGATGCAATTTCTGTTCCTTTTCTGTGTAAAAAAATAGTTAAATAAAGAGAGTTTCTTTCTCACATTAAAATTTACTGTCTTTCATCTGGGAGGTTCTTGACCAAGAGTTTGTGATGACTAAAGAAAAATTCACTCTTTTATCTTAAGCTTTTGGTTTTAAAGACATTTTCCCATTTTAGAGAAATACAAACATGCTCCAAAAGACATTGGAATTTTTTCATGATTCCCCCATATATATTTATAT
>NC_022034.1:16738077-16744812 GCF_000317375.1 Microtus ochrogaster | reverse complement strand
TAATCATGTAAGAAAGATAAGCACTTCTCCACAGCACCTGAACACAAGTGAAGTCTATGCTGCAGGGTCTCCAGGGAAGAATGTGCTCAGAATATATCTGTTGGTGGTCCTGATTCCAGTGTGATGGAGAAGGCTGAGGTAGCTAGTTTCTGCCAACTAAGTTGGCTTAAGTTTGGTTATGTTTTTAGTGTCTCTGAATATTTCCTCTCAAGTAGATGAAATGGCTCACAGAAATACTCCAGGATTCTGAAATCCCTTTTACTTCCTATGTTTCTGAGAGCTCAGCTTAAGGTGTATTTGATAGATTATTTTTCATATATAACATATTCAGGAACTGTTGTTTACAAATTTTGCTAAAATGATTTGGTGGTTTGAAAAAAAACCTGTCCCCAAAAGGAGTGGCACTATTAGGAAGTGTGGCTTTGTTGGAGTAGATGTGGTCTTGTTGGAGGAAATGTGTCCCCGTGGAAGTGGATTTTGAGGTCTCATATATGTTCAAGCCACTTCTAGTATCTTTGACTACTTCCTGTTGCTTGCATATCAAGATGTAGGACTCTTAACTCCATCTTTAGCGGCACATCTGCCATGTGCTGCCATGTCCTGCCACGATGATAATGGACTGAACCTCTAAAACTGTAAGCCACCCCAGTTAAATGTTTTCTTTTATGAGAGTTGCCAGGGTCATGGTGTCTCTTCACAGAAAAATTGATATCCACTAATATTCAGTCTCTGATAAAACATTGATAGCTAATATGGACCAAACACTACTCTGAGGACTGTTCATGTCATTGAGACACAAAGCTTAGTTTCTCCATCTCTGTGATTCACTATAAAATATATATTAATAATCACTAAATGCTTTTAACATTATAACTTAAAATAAAAGTGAATGCCGTGTGTTAAGCGCCGGCTGTGTGCAAGGCCCCATTCTAAGTGCGTTAGTTATGATCTCATTTTCCTTCTAGGACAGTTCTAAAGGGAGCGTTTTCTTGCTTTGTAGATGAGTGAACAGGCTTAAAGGACCTATGCGTCTCTCCAGGATGGCAGAGCTGGCAGGTCGGCTGTATTAGTCACTATCTCATTGCATGGCACAGTGCCTGGCAGAATCAGTTTACAGGTGGAAGGAGTTGCTCTGGCTCATGGTTTCAGAGGCCACACTGCTGCATAGTGAGGAAGGCACAGTGGAGCTCATGGTGGCAGAAACCCATGGTGGGAGCACCTCATACCTTCAAAAGTCTGTTCCCTAGGTTAGTCACTGTACCCACTGTCTCAACATTTTCATAATCACAGCCTGTGAGGGACATTGCACATTCCAACTACAACAGTAGTCAAGCTCGCACCTAATCTAGGTTTTATCTTATATCTTTTTGTATTAGATTTCTAACACAGGGCCCCCTCCAATACTAAGAAAGTTCCCTACAGCATGACTATATCCTCAGCCCCCCCTTTTTAAACCTTTTATTAAGGTTAATAATAACATATAGCTCTTGCTATGTTGCCCAGGCTGAGCTCAAACTCACTTTGTATCTTAGGGTATTCCTCCCTCAGACTCTCAAGTAACTGGGATTACAAGGCTAATGGCAGATCCCTGACTTAAAATCACGTTTTAAATGTGAAATCATATGTGTGCATAGAATAAAAGCAAAGTTTCCTTATAGGTGGTCAGCTCAGGGTATGGTAGATATGTTGAAAGAGTTTTTTGTCCTGCCCAGTCATGCAGCCATTCAGTCCCAAAGAAACACTCAGAGGTCTACGTTAATCATAAACTGGTTAGCCTGTTAGCTCAGACTTCTTATTAAGACTTACATCCTACATTAACACATAATTCTTGTCTGTGTTAGCCATGTGGCTTGGTACCTTTTTTCAGTGAGACATTCTCCTCTTACTTCCTCTGTGTCTGGGTGACTACTACAGACTGAGCCTTTCCTTTTCCCAGAATTCTTCTGTTCTGGTTGCCCCACCTATACTTCCTGCCTAGCTACTGGCCAATCAGCATTTTATTAAATCAACACAACTGACAAATCTTTACAGGGGTATAAGACCATTGTCCCACAGCAGCAGATAGAAACACATGAGAGCTGGCCCAGCTATGGTAAGAGAACATTGATCGTGTGTGTGTATGTAATTAATCCAGTGTTGGGATTTTTCTGCTGAGAATCTACTAGCACGGGCAGCATCCCTTTTTGGGTCTAAAGTCCCCCCCCCAATAAGTTCTTCTCCTAGAAAAGCCATTTCTCACTGGACTTTCCAGTGTTTCAAGGGTCCAACTTTTCCTATTGAGTTTCTCCTGGTTCATATATGCATTGGTATTCATGTTATCCCTAAACTACCTTGAGCAAGACCCTAAAGGAAGCTATGTTCCCAGCTGAAGTAACATCTGGGGACTTACTCTTGATGGGGGCAATTAACAGGGCAAAGATCTTTTCTGCCTGTATTCCAACCTCTTCAAGGGAACAATATGAAAACATCTTTGGCGAAAGTTCAGCCTGTATTTTAAAGCCAACCTAGAAATGAGTATTTAAAGACAAGAGCCAATACTTTAGTAAATGGCACAATTGTGAACAGAATAGGCCTGTATATTTGTTTCACAAAGATTTAAAAAACACATTTTCATAATATTCATCATTTATTATTGTGTTTTTAATGTGCTAGAGTGTTAATGTTATGTATAATATTTCATTCAATTTTTACAATCATTTCATAAGGTAGATATTATTAACTATGTGGTGGCTAATCTTGAGTGTCAACTTGACAACATCTGGAATTAATTAAAATCCAAGCTGCTTAGAACTCCAGTGAGGAGTTTTTTATTTTAATTCCCAAAACAGGGTTTCTCTGTGTAGTACTGGTTGTCTAGGAACTCACTAGTGGACCAGGTTAGCCTTGAACTCAAAAGATCTGCCTGACTCTGCCTCCTGAACGCTGGGATTAAAGGCATGTGTCACCAACACCGCTGTGAGGAATTTTTCTAATCAGATATTTTGAATAAGAAAACCCAGCCTGATGCAGGAAGGTCCAGCCTACTGTGGTGGGCAGCACTATTCCCTGGACAGGCGGCAGTCCTTTGCTATATAAGAACACTAGCTAAGCAAAGTCTGTGAGTGAGCCAGCAAGCAGCGTTCCTGCTCCTGACTATGACCTGGGAGTGTAAAATGAAATGAATGCCTTTCCACCCTGAAATTGCTTTGGTAAGAGTGTGTTATTGCAGCAACAGAAAGGGAACTAGGATATTATTTTCAAGAGTGCATCTAGACCTCAAGAAGAAAAGTCCCATGAATTTCCTTCCTGGGATTTGCAGCTGAGCACCATTGGAATTTACAGCCCTCACCCTTGCCCCTACCCTCTGCATTTCTTTTAACATTTTTTTCTTTATTTGAAATTAGATTTTGTTTTCTCACATAAAATATATCCTGATTATGGTTTCTCTCTACTCCTCCCAGTTCCTCCCCACCTCCTCTCCCATCTGGATCTGCCCCTTTCTGTCTCTCATTAGAAAACAAACAGGCTTCTAAGGGATAATAATACAATAAAATAAGATACAATAAAGTAAGATAAAACAAACATCAGAATAGGGCAAAATAAACAAACAACAGAAGGGAAAACCCAAGCAAAGGCACAAGAGGCATATAGACACAGTGACACATTTGTTTGCACAATCAGGAATCCTATAAAAACATAAAACTGAAAGCCATAATACACACACACACACACACACACACACACACACACACACACACACACACCCTGTAGAGCAAAATAAAGAGATAAAAATAAAAAATAAGTAAAAATATGGGAACATAGCATTAAAATAATTTAATGCTATGACATGACATTATGGCATGACATTATGAGACAAAGAACCCCAAAGATGCCACTGAGTCCAAAGATGCCATTGCTTTCCATTGGCCATCTGCTTGCAGCCCTTTTTGGCTTGTGGTTGAGTAAGTACATGTGGAAAGTGGAAAACTGTACAACAGAATATCCAGATGTGAGGTAACCGGAAGGGAAAATCCAGCCTGCATTCTGTTCTTCAAGGAAGTTATCTTGGTGAGGGCCATTTTTAATAAGAAGAATATTTTTTTCTTAAGTATCATCATGTTTCCCTAAAGGCTTAGCTGTGTCCCATGGGTATAGCTCTTATTTTAGTGCCTAAGATTATAGAATGCCACAAAATGTATTTTTCAAACGTAAGCAGCTGTTTGTAATGTTATGGACAGGGATGAGCACCAAGTGCTGAGCCATGTTGGTCAGTGGCTCTGGAGGAGGGGTAAGGGTCTTTCTGCAATCTGCCTTTTTTTCTGTACTGTCTTTCTGCAATCTACTTCTTAACTGTTGTACAGAAGGAGATGGAAGGGGCCAAAGTGGTAAGGGTGGCACAAGGTCATGACCCCTCAGTTACCCGTGAAGGGTTATCTCAATACTTCAGGACATGCTCATAGAAGTCAGTCTCAGCATTCCTTTCACCCCCTTTTCTGTCAAAAGAAAGTACTGGGGCAGGTGTGTTAGCTATGGGCTCATCACTCTGACAAAGTACCTAACAAAAGCAACACAATGAAAAAAAAGTTTGGCTTATGGTTTGAGGGTACAGTTCCTCACGGCATAGAAGGCATGATGATGGGCCTGTTCATGTCGCATGCAATGTCAGGAAGTAGAACTGACCATAGTGTGCACTGTTCAGCCGGCTTTCTCTTTGTTATTTAGTTGGGGACATCAGTCCATAGAATGGTTCTGCCATAGTCAGGGTGGGTCTTTTCCTCATCAGTTAAACATCTCTAGAAATGTTAGTCTTTCTGGAGAAGTTTGTCTCCTAAGTGATCCTACATCTTGTCAAATGGACAACACATTCACCTTCAGTTCTGGGAGATAATCATGGCAGTTATCAAGAATGATCATGTCATTTTATTTTATCTTCATACCAATATTTAGAGCCACCACATTTTAAAGGGGGAGGGCAGAGATTAAAGTCTTGTCTGCTGGGACCAGGATTTATCCCTAATGCATGAACTGGCATCTAGGAGCACCTTCTCTTTGGAAGGATATAACTTGCTCAGCCTAGATATCATGGGGAGGGCCTTAGTCTTACTTTGAAGTGATGTGTCAGACTTTGTTGATTCCTCAGAGGAAGCCTTACCCTTTCTGAGGAGTGGATGGGGGTGGGGTTAGGGGGAAAAGATAGGGTGAGAGGAGGGAAGGGGGTGGGAATAGCGTTAGCTATATAAAATGAGAAAATATTATATTAAAAAATTCTTAGTAAAAAAGCAAAAAACCCAAAAGAGTCTTGATGTAGGAGTGATTTATTATTAATAAAGAAACTGCCTAGACCCATTTGATAGGCCAACCCTTAGGTAGGCAGAGAAAACAGAACAGAATGCTGGGAGAAAGAAGCCGAATCAGGAGTCGCCATGATTCTCCCACTCCAGACAGACGCAGGTTAAGATCTTTCCTAGTAAGCCAGCTCGTGGGCTACACAGATTAATAGAAATGGGTTAGGTCAATATGTAAGAGCTAGCCAATAAGAGGCTGGAACTAATGGGGTCAGGCAGTGTTTAAAAGAATACAGTTTCCATGTAATTATTTCAGGTAAAGCTAGCTGAGGGGGCAGCCGGGTGCCGGGGACGCAGCCCGTTGCTCCTACTTCAACAGAGTGGCGCCCAGATGTGATGGGCTAAATCCACTTAAAAACCTGAGAGAACTTAATTTTAAACAGAAAAAAAAAACAGTTTAATACAGATTTTTGCTGTTAGTTGGTGGCGTGCTGTAGAGAGATTTCCTGATTCGGCAACAGCAGCAGAAAAAAAGCTGCGTCATTTTAAAGTGCAGCTTCTTGGGACTGTGCTGCCAGTGCAAACTCTGGCTTTAAAGCATTTCAATGGCTTTTATGGGACTGGATGTTTGTGTTCCTGCTTGGGATCGGAAGGAGAGTATTCTGAGACCGTGCTGATAGCTCAGTGCTCCCCGCCTGTACCTGGGCACAAGGCCGAATCAGGCTTAGGCAGGCGGAAGAGCATGGCGGATTCCTGCTAGTGTTTTCGACTGCGCAGTACTCTGCGTGTCAGATTTGGATGTAACTTGGATGAAAAAAAATTCTGTGCTGCACGCTCAGTCTTAGAATTAAAGTGCTGAGTGCTGCTCCTACCTGGCGGCCCCAGAGCTAGCACAAAATGATACATCCTCCATTTTGAAATTTTCCTGACTCAGCAGCAGGAAAAAACTGGCTGTTTTAAAATGCCGGCTTTCTGGGCTGTGCTGCCATTGCGATCTCTGTCTGGCTCCTGCGAGAGACAAAGCTTTTGAATGGAGCATTTGGAGTAAAGTGCTACGATTTGTTTGATGGCAACTAGACTGCTGTGTGCCTAAAAGGGAGACATTGTGTGCAGCAGCTCAGAGGCACAAGCAGCTCCGCCATGCTAGTGGTGCAATGTGGAAGGATCAGAGGCACAAATGGCTCCACATGTTGGACTGGGTGGGGCCAGCAGGCAGTACCTGTTTTTGACCTAGGAATGTCACAGCTTAGATTCTTAAGCGTCTAGTGATTTAAAGGAGCAAATCAAAAGTGCTCCTGGATAGTAAAAAATTGCAGATTCACAACAGGACAGATTCAGACCACTAAATGAGTCACACTGTTGGATGCATGTACGTAGGCTTGAGAGAGAGAAGAAAAAGAATATAGAGAATAAAGTTAATGGTTTAAAAAAAAAGGTAAAGTCTTTAAAGAGACAGAGTACAGATAGTTTA
>NC_022034.1:16735085-16737127 GCF_000317375.1 Microtus ochrogaster | reverse complement strand
GGGTTCCTGACTCATGACAGAGTCTGCAAGACATTCTGCAGGACACAGCAGAAAGTGACTGAACTGTCTTTGGAATTTCCTGCTTGATGAAAATGTCTGCTGGACACTATGGGCCTGAAGCCTGAAGATGGATGCCCCAATGGTACAAAAGAACTTTGGGTGGCTGTCCAGGCAGAGAGATGTCTCTGTCATTTCTAGAATTTTAGAAGTTACTTAATTCTTGTTTGCTTAGGTAATATTATATCCTTCTGGAGTCTTTGATGGAGTCGAAGAATGGATATATAGTTGTCGTTTTCCTTAGTTATGATAAAAGATAAAGTAGATAATAAATATTGTAACTGTAATTCTTACTTGATAATTGTTTTATGTAATTTTACTATGTTAAAGTTAAAGCCTTTCTTTTTTGTTTAAACAGAAAAAGGGGAAATGATGTGGGAGTGATTTCTTATTAATAAAGAAACTGCCTAGATCCATTTGATAGGCCAACCCTTAGGTAGGCGGAGAAAACAGAACAGAATGCTGGGAGAAAGAAGCTGAATCAGGAGTCACCATGATTCTCCCACTCCAGACAGACACAGGTTAAGATCTTCCCTAGTAAGCCAGCTCATGGGCTACACAGATTAATAGAAATGGGTTAGGTCAATATGTAAGAACTAGCCAATAAAAGGCTGGATCTAATGGGGCCAGGCAGTGTTTAAAAGAATACAGTTTCCGTGTAATTATTTTGGTTAAAGCTAGCCGTGGGGGCGGCCGGGTGCCGGGGAAGCAACCCCGCTGCTCCTATTTCAACAGAGTCTTGTCTGATGGGACGAGCCAGGAAGTAGAAGAATAAGCCTTCAGTTGCAGTCTTGCCTGGGTGCTAAGACAGTCTTGAGCTCTGTTCTTTGGATGGTACTTTAGCTGCCAAACTCCCTACCTCCTCATCCCTCAGCCTCTGCCTTTAGATCTGTGTGCATTGAGAGGGGGTAACCAGGGAAGAATACAGGTGAAGGAGCACAGTAGTCTTGCAGGGCAGAGTCCACTGATGTGCTGGAGATGCTGAACCCCTTTCTAAGGGGGTGGACAGTGAGCACTGAATGCCAGAGATGGAGAGAAACGTTCATAGGCATAGTGCTTGGCAGGTTCTGCCAAAACAAGTCACAGAGGATAGTTTCAAAGGTCTATAGCATGCATTTAGAAAATGAGGAATTTTGTTTATAAGAAAAAAAATGTGGAAAGTTCCCAAGCTTCTCTAAAAAGCTCCCGTTAAATTTTTGTGTAGCTAATAAATTAAGTCGTTATTTATTCTGTGTAATGGAATGCATGCCTGGGTAGTGACTCAAGAGACTCAGTTGGAGAAAAGGCCAGGCCCCAGGTTCAGGGTAACAGGGAATGGCATCTTCTGAAGTCACAGGGTCCCTGTTTTCTCACCTACTAACCAGGGAGGTTGATCTGGTCCATCCTTCAGTCTGTGCTCTCACCAGCATCTCTCCTCTGGTAGAGCCTCAGCTTCCCTTCTGGTTATCATTCAGTTCCATGTGGGATCAAAAGCAGAGGATTTTATCCAATGCCTGGTACAGAAGGTATCTGAGGTTGTGTTGAGAGGAGGTGATTTAGAAATGAATAATTAGTGGAATGAGAATCTAGTGTTAGCTGAGCATTTAAAAAAAACCAAGTGTACTTACTGTTATGGTTTAAGTAAAACACTGTGGATTGCTGAGTGGTGGCAGTGGGCAGCAGGCATGAGACCATGTTGGGCCATGAAGCCAGCTGGGCTCCAGGCAGGGAGCCCCCAAGTGGCCCACAGGTCATGAGGGCCAGTGGGTCCTAGGCAGGGAGCCGAGTGGTGTGTGAGAGACCTAGATGGATAGGCACACCATGCAGAGTGAGGTTGGATATTTATTTAGTGGATTATGGAGGGGAAAGGGAGAAGAGCAGAGAGGTGGGGGGGAATGCACCACATGGTGCGGGAGGACCAACCCCGGGTTGTCAGGTCACGTTTTTAGCTATGGAAAGCAGTGAAGGCCTCAACCGTAGCTGTGAAGGCTGTGGTTGGGGGCTGG
>NC_022034.1:16732053-16734985 GCF_000317375.1 Microtus ochrogaster | reverse complement strand
GGGGGGAGAGTAGCCATGGCAGCAGCTACCTCTTTGGGAGAGAGACAGAAAAGGAAAGAGCTCAGACTGCAAGCAGAAGGAAGATCTGCCTGCTTCTGCAGTGGACAGGGAGGGGTAGGGGGGATGGAGTGGGCAGGGCTTGTCTCTTAAAGGAATAGGACAGACCATTACATTCCCATCTCTTCTTTAATAATAAAAAGGCAGGAGGTTAGGCACTGCAGGTTAAAGGAATTGGGATGCGGATTCTAAAGATTACTTCCTGCTTATTTGTAGGTGTTGTCTTGAGGGGGGAGCCTGAGAAAGCTGGGTGCTGGTCACGTCCTGGTGTAGCTGGTCTCTTTGCTCCTGTCTGGTGTTTGTGGTATGGAAATGTCTGGTGTCTCTTATACCTATTTAAGGTATTGGCAAAACAGAGGACAAAGTTAAGTTTAGGAAGAAAAACTTTTTAGGACCAGGGAATTGAGAGGTGTGTATCTGGCCTGTTTAAGGTGGATCCTTCAATTTGGCTCCCTGGAACTCACAAGAATTCTTTGGGCTTGTGAAAACATAAATTTTAAACAGTAGCATATTTATATCAGAATAACAGTGGCAGATATTTTTGCACAATGAAAAGTATTTTTTAAGGCTATGGAAGGCAGTGTGAGAGAGAATTTTGATAGCATACACTTGTCCTCACATCTTTATAACTTGCAGGTACACGCCTTAATAACTTGTATTTGTTAAACAACAAAACTTCTCGGTTATCAAACTACGTCAGAGATCTTTGAGAAGGATAAAATTTTACTTGAATTATTGATTAAAAAACAAGAAAGAACTTACTTGGTTGGCACCTAGAGCTAGCTACTCCTCAGGGTCCTCCATGGTCATTGAAGGTCATATTTGCCTTTTTCTGTTTAGTGCAGGGTCTGCCAGACTCCAGAAGATCCTGTGGGCTAAGAAATCTGTAGGAAGACAAGCCTACCTTGACCTGAGCAGCTAGGCTGTCGATTCCAGTGATTCAGTCCATGTCTGGAGATCTTCAGTTTAGATGAAAGGCAGTTTTGCCCAGTGATTGGCAGTTGAAATAAATTGCAGATGGATGTTGTTTTGTGCCCATTTGTATTTTGTCTTTTTTGGAGGAAATAGAGTGCTGCTGCTAGGAGCCAACCTGTCTCTTTTTGTTATGAAATGTTTTTAATAATTAAATATTTAAATGCCATATTTTCCAAATCTCTGAGCAGTTGAAGGCTATTTATTAAGTATAACTACAGTACAGAATCTGCCTGGAGAGATGGGTCTGAGCTTGACTGTACTGACTTTCAACTTAACAGGTAAGATTTACACTCATAAAAAGACAGACAAAAGAAAAAATTGCTTGCAATACAAGGTTAATGGCAGAACAGACAATAGTAGAGAACATCTTACTATATTTTAACTCAGGGTTGGATTAAATATACAATATTTTTGTAAGAGACTTAAAAGTACATGCCAATTTAAAACATGAAACTTATTGCTTTGTAGTCTAGAATGAGATACAATGAATGATTATAACATTATTAACAGTAAACATAGGTGCATTTAAGTTACATGTATGCACACACACATACATACACAGTGAACAGAAATTGGGCAAAGTGGATGCTCTTGGTGGGCCCTACCAAAGGCATGCCACTGCACAAAACACACAGGTAACAAAGTCAACACCAGGGAACCAGGCAGGGAATACCTCAGTAAAGATGGCAGGACTTGGTCACCTGACCTCAGTCAAAATAGCATGGAAGAGAGAACCTAGAGGTGTGATCCACCCTATTGCCGAGCCATCATGCCACAAACTGCAGTGGGGAGCAAAGGCTGGAATTGAAAACAGCTGCCTTGTGAATCTGACCAATTTTGTCAGCAGCGGTAGCGGTGGCAGGAACAGTTTGAGGAAAAGCGGAGCTGGTGGGACACTGGTGGAGCATAGTTTGAGGGTTTATACCATAGCTGAAAATGCGAAAACCGCAAAAAAAAAAAAAACACCACAGGTCCTACAGAAGAGCATCCTCTGTCTACAGGTGGGGTGTGAACCGACAGCGAACACCACAGGAACTGTAGAAGAGCATCCTCTCTCTACAGGCAGGGGGTCAAAGCCTGAAGGGCTCTGGTCCAGGTGACTCAGAAGCCAGAGAGGCTAGAGGCCGCTTCAAGCTGTCTCTCACAGAGGGGACCACTTACGAGTGGTCCAAAAGAAAGCAAAAGAAAAAGAAAGAAAAATCTGAGGGACCCTGGGCCCCCAAACTGAATGCACCGCATGGTGCGGGAGGACCAACGCCGGGTTGTCAGGTCACGTTTTTAGCTATGGAAAGCAGTGAAGGCCTCAACCGTAGCTGTGAAGGCTGTGGTTGGGGGCTGGAAGGGGGAAAACTCACCACTAAAGCTGCTGGTGTGCATTGAGGTCAGTGTTCAGGCAGATAGAACACGTGGTTGTTGTGGAAAAAATTACCTGCTTCCGAATCCCGACCCCAGGAGGTCAAGGGCAAGAGAGCCTCCTGAGTCTCAGGCACCAATTTTATTGTCTCTCACTGCCACATGGCTCCCTGCTTTCATGGCCTGTGGGCCATTTGGGGAACAGTGCTGTACTCAGGGGCTCCCTGCCTGGGACTGGCTGCCTTTGTGGCCTGTTGTGGTCTCGGGTCCACTGCACCCCTCAAGGAACCGTAGCACTTTACCTTAACCATAACACTGACCTTATCACATTTATTCCAAAATCCTCCTGCAGACACCCCATTTTTTCAATGTATTTAGTAAGAACTCAACTTGTATTGATCAAATTCCATTTTCCTAAAACATTTGCTATCTTTTCTTTCAACATTCTGAAGTATCTACCATCTGTCTGTCTATCTACCTATCTACCTATCTGTCTGTCCTCTCTCTCTCTCTCTCTCTCTCTCTCTCTCTCTCTCTCTCTCTCTCT
>NC_022034.1:16718554-16731771 GCF_000317375.1 Microtus ochrogaster | reverse complement strand
GTCTATGGTTCTGACCACAACTGGGCGATGGCTTTGTGCTTGGCCTGAGGTCCAGGGTGGTACAGTTATTCCTGCCAACAGATAGGGAGCAACTCATTCCTTTTGACCTTTACTGCCCGTAATAACTGAAGCATCTGTGCAGTTTCTTTGGATCATTAAGTAGCCCTTGACATGGGGATGACGTCTGTCCTCTTGCTCTGTTCTGTTCATATCCTGCTGGAGTTCTCGCTGCATTCTTGGAACTATGCTTGGCTAGTCGTGACCGCAGAAGCACGACTTCATATCCAGAAAGATGGCAATGTGGCTGTTTACCCATAGATCAATCAGGGACCAACATAGAACTCAAGTTCTTAAAGCAGCACCTAAGGCTGAGCTTAGAACAAATGCCCTGAAACAGGACTATGGGCAACAGACAGCGAGTGGACTAAATTTGAAGGAAAACTGCCATTACATAACTTTTATTTATGCTCTGTTTGATATAGGCTCCTTTTTGTGGTGAGTGCTTTTGTGTCCTTTCACCTGGGACCCCATTTTTTTTTAATATTTATTTATTTGTTATGTATACAATATTCTGTCTGCGTGTATGTCTGCAGGCCAGAAGAGGGCACCAGACCTCATTACAGGTGGTTGTGAGCCACCATGTGGTTGCCGGGAATTGAACTCAGGACCTTTGGAAGAGCAGGCAATGCTCTTAACCGCTGAGCCATCTCTCCAGCCCCCTGGGACCCCATTTTTGAAGGATCTCATTCTATGTGGGTTATTGGATGCACTTCAGCAGTTGCCCCTCGCCCATTACCCCTTTTATTGTTGTGCTGGTTACATCACATGCTTGCTGAGTGAGCCAAGTTAGCATGATTGGAATCAAAACAACCAAAACCAATGGCAACGCAAGAGAGAGTGATGTAGAAGTCAGGAAATAGAGATCCTATGGAGAGCACACTACTTGGATTGTGGGGCAAGCTGGAAATTCACGTTGCCACCAGCGGAAGTGAGCACACGGGGAGGTGGCCCTGCCGTAAAGGCTAGGAAGCAAATATCACCATGGCATGTTTTGAATATGAAATGTACCCACAAGGCATCACCATGTCATGCTTTGGATGGGAAGTGTTCTCCATTGGCGCACGTATTTGAACCCTTAGTCCTCAGTTGTGGAGGCCTAAACATGTGAGCCAAGGTCAGAGAGTTTTAGCTCATTCAAAGTTGTTGACAAGAAGTCTAGCTACCACAAATGGACCTTGAGAGCTTGTTTGGAGATTCTAGCAGGGGAGCACAGCTAGAGATTGCTCTTCAAGCTGATGAGGGAGAGGGACTTGATCGGGGGAGGGGGAGGGAAATGGGAGGCGTTGGCGGGGAGGAGGCAGAAACCCTTAATTAAATAAATAAACAAAAAAAGAAAAAGAAAAAAAAGAAGTCTAGCTACTTGGCTACTTGGTTCTTTTGACATTAAGATGGCCCATACAGGTAGATTCTCTCCACTTTGACCGATGTTCAGAAAATTCTAGCATACTTCTGCTTCTTTTCCATTAGGAGGTTTGACCTTGGGAATGGCTACTTTTAGGGTACTTGGTTTAGGGTGGGTTCACTGCCTAAACAACGGTATGCTTTTTTATAAATTAATTGCTTCACGGCTCAAAGCATTGAAGCATGAAACTCTTCCAGCTGTCCCTTGTATCACGTTAAAGCAGTCTTTTGGCCTCTCTCCCCTGTTGTACTGGGGTATGAAAGTGTGTGGAAAATTAAATACAGTGGGATTTCAGGATTCACTGGAGCTCCCTCCTGGTACTATCCCAATGTTTTCTGAGTTATTATTTTCACTCATGTCCTCGTACCCTTTACCAACTCCTCCATTCCCCATACCCCTATCATGGTAAGTGGTATTTTTGTTGAAGCTGGCCTCTGACATCTAGCTGGTGGGAAGACAGTGGAACTCTGAAGATGGGGCTGTGTTGGTGTAAGTATGTCACTGGAGGCTGTCCTGCAGATTTCATAGGATGACTCTGCCTCTTGCCTCAACTCTGTTTCCTGCTTCCTGGTAAGGAAGCTGCCTGTTGCCATGCCTTCCTTCCTCATGTGACGGACTGTATTCCTTCAAAGTGTGAGCCAATGCAAGCTCTCCTCCCTTGGGCTACACCAGTCTGTTATTTTATCACAGCAACAAGAACACACAAAACAAAAACAAACAACCTCCCAACGCACCATACTTTTCAAGTAACTTAAATTCCAGCCCTTAAGTAGCTCTGATACTGACATAATTCCTAAATTATTATCTCTAATAATGTCCCCAGTAGCTTATAGAAAAATGGTCATGGGAGACATAACTCTTAAAATTATACCAGTTCTGATAAGGATGAAACCTCAGATAACATGAAGACAAGTTTGCATTTGGGAGAGAGACTTCCCAGCACACATTTCCCTGATGGAATGACCTGCCAAAGTCTTGGTACGGCAGCCCATCTGATAAAGGTCACTGGACACCCGACAAGCTGATACACTCAGCACCTGCCTGACCAAAAACATTTCCTCTTTTCCTCAACCCAAAGGGCATCCTCCTCTCAGAGTTTAAACACCAATAAACTAAATCACCACACTCAGTGTTTTATCTCCTCCCTGTCCCACTAGACAGCGATCTGTGTGGCTATGAACGTTAGAAAAGATGCCATGTGGCTGCTGTTTGCTGCTCTTGATACTTAAAAAAAAAAATACCCAAACTCTCTCACTTCTAAACTGGGAAGGTGGCGGAAGAGAAAGGACCCAAAGAGTCTTTGAAATGGTCTTTGAAGAAAAGAGGGACAATACATAATCCTTTCATCAGTGTGACAAGTTAGGGATTTTCAGTAATAAGTATTTTCTAAATTACTGCCTGTGACTATTAAGGGGGTAGGGAAAGTGCCAGGTCATTTCCAGACTTGTAGATCTCAAAATATATTATTACTATTATTATTATTATTAGACCGAAATACCAGGTGTGACACTCAAACCAAATTTTGTGAGCATCTCAAGTTCTGCTTGCATGCATGCGTGGTGTTGATTTAGAAGTGATAGGATTTATGTTCTTGGTTACAGTCATCTCTGGCTCATGCCCTTTCATGCTACAGGCTGCTCTAATTTTCCTGGCCTGGAGCCTCCTCCACTAAACAAGAAAAGAAGATGGCAAGGAACAGAGAAAGAGCAGGGTCAGAGGGAACTGGACCCGGACCTGATCTTCATCCAGTTGTCTGATTTTTTAAGTGGTTTGTTGTTTTGGAAGTGTGTGTCACAAGCTGTAAATCATGGCTAATTTCATCATTAAATAGGCCTCGGAGATTTTGTTTTAAAGAGGTACTACAGAATTCTGCTCTCCCAAGTCAGAAGCATAGAAGCTCGGCAGTGGGGGTGGCCAGACCTGAGTCAGAGAAGAACTCTGGATGCTGGGTTGAGCAGGTTTGGAGGGCTTTGGGTAGACACCCTTCGCTCTTGACTGCTCTCCTTCTCCACCCACTCTCTTTCCTGAAACCTTCGAAGGTTAGTGGGAGTAAATGTTGACAGCTGATAATCAGTGTAGAATCCTTTCTACTTCAGCAGATTTTTGAACTAGAGCCCCCACCCCACTCCCCAGTCTTTTTTTGCTGATGGGGGCTGGGGGATAGGAACCTGCCCTCTCTACCAAGGAGTTTTTGCTGCCTCCTCTTCAATCACAAGTTCCTTCCCTTTGCCTCGCCAAGACTTAAAAAGAGGTTTCAAGTACTTATAAAAAAGCCGTTTCTAAATCATCTCAAGGCCACTAACACATAATGTTTGGTCACACTTTCCTGAAGTGCAATGGCATATTAAGAGTTGATTTCACTTTTTTCCCCGTATTCTCTTTTAGGGATATAAGACATTATCTCAAATTATTACCCCAGAGACAGACATGAGAATTTTGTGCTATTCTATCTCTCAAATCATTTTAAGTATTATATTTCATTTCATTTTACCTCAATCTCTTGGATAGTTATTTTCTTCATATTTCCTTGTATCATTTAAAAATTACTTTTTTTCTTGGCCAGGGTCTAAAGAATTGCATTAAAAGACTAAGGAATTATTGGGGAAAAAACCATTAGTGCAATGAGCATGACCAAAAGAAATTGGCTAATTTCACCCATCTTCTTTTGGGCTCTTAAAAGAAAATGGTTGAAATGTATCTGCTCTAAGCTACTGGCATTCTGAAATCGATTTAAGGTTGGAGCACACACAAAAAAGAAAAGCCTCATTGAAAAAAATTCAAATCTTTGATTTGGAGATAACTTTTAAAAATCTCAGCAAGTTCCACGTCGCGAGGATAACAGATACTGACTGGCCTTCTTTTCCACCACGAGAAGCAAGGAAGCGAGGCGGGTGCAAAGGGAGAGAAATGCCCTCGTCAGTCTCTCTCACGCTCCTGGCTTTTTAAAGTCTGAAGAGTGTTTTATGGTTAAGAATTCCAGCTATTTCTGTGGGGAAACCTGCGTATTCCCGATTTCTGGTGTAAGAGATACCAAGGAAGTCAGCTTTTGGCTGCTCCAGCAGCCTTCTCTGACCTTAAGGGACCAGAGCAGTCCTCTCGTAGATATAGCCCCTGTAGCCCCTAAGCCCCTGTTTTTTATGAAACTGGATCACTTCCACGGAGAGGCAGACTTCACCCAGCTGCTGACTCCTACCTACCATGTTTGGGCTTTCTCTTCCTCCAGGAGTAACATGGCCTGCCAAGTTGTTTGCAAACTGAATGAGCGCATGCGTGGGCTGACTCAGTAGCCCCTGAAGCTCTTAGCGTCACCACCGTCATCACTGTACCTCAACCCAGAAGAGTTAAAGGACACAAAGGTTGTCACTTGCTCACGTGGGTAGATGGAGGCTCTCAGGGAAGTTGGGTGAGAGGAACCGGAAGGTGAGAGGAAAAGGAGCAAGGGGTCAGAGAAGGAAGGGAATTGAAATCCGATAGAGGAGGTGAAACGCTATTGCGAGTCAAGGAGAACCAGAAAGTACAATAGCAAAGAGAGCTGGAGTTCTCAGCCTCCCTGAGAACCTTCCATGAGCTGTGGCATGGGTACAAAAAGTGAGACTGACTGATTCTTAGACTTGCTTCTTGTCCTAAGACATGCTAGCTAGCCAGGACCTTCCTCCTATATTTTTTGTTGACTCGTCCGTCCAGATACGTTATGCATAACATCTGTTACTGCTATGAGGGGGTTCTCTATGTTTCTGTAGAAAGCAATTCTTTTTTATTTATTTATTTTATTTTATGTGTGTGAATGTTTTTCTGTATGTATGTATTTTTTCTGTATGTATGTATTTATATATGTATGTATGTATGTATATGTACTATGTGTAGGCTTGGAACTGGAGTTATGAGTTATAGTTGGCTGTGAACTACCGTGTGAGTGCTGGGACTTGAACCTGGGTACTCTGCAAGAACAACATGTGCTCTAAGTGCCGAGTTGTTTCTCCATTTCCCAGTAAGCAATTCCTTACACAGCATCACAGTGGCATCACAATTCCATCAACATTGCTTCTTAGCTTCCTTTCCACCAGCAAGTTCAGTTTTGTGAAAGACTGTAGTGTTGTTTTTTTTTTTATTATGACCTCAGCACCTCATATAGCGACTGTTGCCCTAATAAATAACTGTTCACTGGAGACACATAGTTGGGGAAATTTCTCATTCTCTGAGCTGTGGGGTCCTCAGCTATGCTGTGAGGGAGTACTCTAGTTGGTAACTAAGACATCGTCTTACCCTGTCATCTAAGGCTGCAAATATCGGGCTTCCTGTCCAGTACTGGGAACAGTTCAACTGAAGACAAGAATGCTACCCCAAGGACACTGACGATCTCGTGAGTCAACTGTGATCACCTGGGCTACTGTTCATAGAGGACCTTGAATGTGATCTGGAAGAATTAAAGGTACCATTCCTACTGTAGGACCCAGTCATGACAAGCTCAATAGAGGCTCTCATCTCAATAGTTTACCCTAAGACAATACCTGGTTCCAAGAAAGACCACAAACTGACTATTCAGGCACCGTCCAAGAACAGACCATCCAAAGGAAATTTTTAACATTCCGAACATTATAGATCTCCTGCCAGGACACACCCATCACTTTTCACAAGGACACACCAAGACAAATGTCAGCCAATCAGGGGTCCTGAGCCTTAGAAACCCCTCACTCCTACCTTTGCTACGATAAAAATCCCAACCCCAACTGAGCTCAGGGCTCTCTGATCATGCCAATACATTGGACACACAGAGTCCAAACCTGAAAACTTGTATAAGAATAAGGCTCTTTGATTTCGCATACAGAACTCAGTCTCCTAGTTGGTTTTGGGGGACTCCATGATCTGGGCATAACAAATACTGAACAGGGAGACAAAGCTAGTCACTTCTCTTAATTCAGGAAGACTTGTCCACAGATCTACTCCAGTAAGACAAGGCAAGTTCATCTAGGAGTGACTTCAGAAGTAAGCCCATTTCTCAAGAGTGATCTAAGGGAGTGTGTAGGCAGAGACTGCTTGTTCATTCCCTGGCTGCCCAGATCCAAAATAATCAGACAGAAACTGTAAATTAATTACAACACTGCTTGGGCTACTAGCTCAGGCTTCTTATTAACTAACTCTTAAATCTCAAACCAACTGATTTCTATTAATCTGTGTATCAGCCTGAGGCTATGGCTTACTGGTAAGTATCCAGCATCTGCCTCCTTTGGCAGCAACATGGCATCTCCCTGATTCTGCCTTCTTTTCTCCTCTATCTTTGCTTGGAATTCCCTCTTTGCTCTATTCTTTCTGCCCTGTCATAGGCCCAAGCAGCTTCTTTATTCATTAACCAAAAAAAGCAATACATACACAGAAGGACTTCCCACACTATTTCCCCTTTTCTATACAAATAAAAAGGAAAGTTTTAACTTTAACATAGTAAAATTACATATACAAAACAGTTATCAAGAAAGAATTATAGTTACAATATTTAGTCCATTTACATTTGACAAATTAAGGAAAATACTCTAACATCTATCCTATCTTTGTGAGTTTAAAGTTTTATATCTAATTTATCTTTTATAAAAATTAAGGGAAGCTATAACGATCAGTTCTTCAATTCCAATCAAAGACCCCAGAAAAATATAATATTACCTAAGTTAACAGGAAGTGCATTGTAAGCAACTTCCAAAACTCTAGAATTGACAGAGACTTGCTGCCTGGACAGTCACTCAAAGGTCTTCTGCAATGTTGTAATGTTGGGGCATGCATCTTCAGCCTACGGGCCCATAGTATCTGGCAGATTTTTTTTTCACGAAACAGGAAATTTGAACGACAGTTCCACCTATATTGGCAGTTTGTCAGTCACTTTCAGGACTGTGTCACCTTTAGGCAAGTTCAGCAGTCATTTCTCTGTGGGTCCTGCATATCCAGTTCATCAAGTAGTCCAGGCAAGAACAGTTTCTTGCCCAAATGGCTAAACAACTCTATAAGGAGCCCCTTTGATGTCCATCTTCCTCTGAAGTAGATTGGTGCTGTCAGGAGCAGATGTGTCTCACTGTCATGAAAAGCCCTAACTTCTTAAAACATTTTAAGTGCCATATTCTGTTAGTCTTTGAAAGGCTTGAAGAATACCTATCCATCTGAAATATATCTCTGTACATCTAGAAAACCTAACTATTGTGACTACAAGCTTGATTATTATAGATGACTGTCTATTAACCTGTATTTATTAATTATACATTACATTTTTAAATGATCTGCACAAACACAATACCTTAATCAAGAGCAAAAATATGCATAACAAAATTTACCTTAAATTTGTATCAATAAACCAAGATCCATAACAATGCAAAGTATTTATATTTATAACATATCTCCCTATAAATGTAAACAAATGTTTATAAACAATCATTTAGGGGATTTGGGTGTTGTTCTCCACACTACTTCCTGCTGATTGGGGGTGTTGTTAATCAGGTCTTACATGGGGTATCCTGTCTACTGGTTCTAACTCAGCCAGCAGTCCTGAAGCTGTCATGGATGTTGAACCATCTGGGTCATTGCTTCAGGGGATCATGTTTGATTAATCTATATTAGCCAGTAAGGAATTCATAGCTTTTTATCCTCTGTGGAAGCAAAAGCAAAACCTCTTTTCCAAAGATTTAAGTCAAGATATACAATGAAATGTGTCTCAGTACTTAGCTCATTCACAGTCAAAAAATTTAAAGAAAACACAATAATATACATAATCCAGACTCTCTCTGCATATTTTTCATCTTTATGTGGTTTATTATTTTTTACTCTATTACTTTTTAATATTTATTTTTATCTTTACTCCTTTAATCAATGACTGTCTCTTTAAAGACTTTATTTTTTTAAAACTCTCTTTTTATAACTGTCTATACTCTTTTTCTTCTCTCTCCCAAGCTACGTACATTTTTTTTTAACACACTGTGACCCATTCGAAGGTTTATTTTTTGTCTGAATCTGTCTTTATTGTGTATCTGTAATCATTTTCTGACCAGAAGCACTTTTAAAATGGTAAGCAGCTTGGTCACAGCGGCCCTGGATGCTGGCTCTGCCTCTCTCAGCCTTTCAATATGGCAGAGGTATGTTTACTGCCAGCTCTGGGGCCTCCAGGAGGGAGCTGTGCTCACCACCTCAACTCTGGTAAGCAGTTGACCCATGCTGCCACCAAGTAACTAGCACCACTTCCCACAAACCTTATTCAAGTACTTAGTCTTCCAAAAGAGCCAGAGCTGTTCCTGCAACTGGCACAAAGCAGGAAGCCTTCTTAAAGGAGTCACACAGTTTTTGTTGCTACCTCTGAGTCAGGAAGCCCCCCCCCACCCCCCTTTGCCTTCAGCAAACAGAACCCACACAGGACAAAGCTGCTACCAAGAAGCCATGCTTAACTCTGTTTGTATGTGTGTGTCTAGAATTCCTTTCTAAGTTCTCTCAGGTCTTATGTGGATGTAGTTGGCCTGTGTTGGTGCCATTTTTGCCTTTGTCTATATGCATATATTGTTCTATCTGTAGGTTTGTCCAGCAGATAAATGTTATCAAATACGTTCTTGAGCAAAAGGCCAAGGGGATCAAAAGATAAATCCCTCTGGAGGGATGATGAGGTTTGACTGTGGAAGAAAGATATATTCATAATGGAAAGGTGGCAGAGACAACAGAATATGGGGTGAGATGGGTGATTTCTGCTGACCACAGCTATCTTAAATTACCTTAACTTAATAACTGTACAATATGTGTGTGTGCATAGATGTGCATGTGTATCTCCAAATCTTGTGTTAGCCACTGTCAATGTAGTCAATTCTTCTCTACCAACAGTACAAGAGAATGCAAGGGTGGAATTGAGGTGTTGAGGTGTAGAATGGATCTCAGGAACGGTACAGTAGAGGAAGCGGCATGGTGAAAGGGCTGGGGCTTTCTGCAGGGGCGGGGAAGAGATTTTAGAACTGGGAATTCTCAGAACAGTCATGGAAACTGAAGCGGACACCCTCACTTCTGGTGCTTCCTGCTCTGTCTTCTCTGGACGTGGCTTCCTAGGGCTAGCTGAAGATCAGCAGTGGCCACCGTTGTCTGAGCACTCCCTCCCTCCTCTGTTGAGCCTTGAGTGTTTGCAATCACTTCCTGCTCACTTTACTTACACAGCGACCCCCAAGGGGCTGTTCTTAATCTCCTAGCTGGGAAATGAGGCATACGGTGGTTAAATTACAGTCAGTAGAAATATTAGGAAACAATCCAAGGGCTGATTCTGTGGAATATTGTCTCAAGCCATGGTTAGGGCTGTGGGTAATGTGCTAGAATGTATCCTAAGACGTTTTCTAAGTGTCTGGGGACTTCCAAAGGATCCCAGAAAATTAGCAAAATTCAAATTGCCTTCAGTTATCTAGGCACTAAATTTTAAGGATGCTCTGTCAGATTACCACTGGGAGATTCTTATGTGGACCAGGTGGGGGCAGCAGAGAGCCAAGTGAGGTCCACGGAATGGAAGGCCGGCTTCTGTCCTTGGAGCCCCAGGTGCCTGGGGAGAAGCGATAACTTAGGAAGAGGGAGCCAAGGTTTCAGTTCTAGCTGAGAAAGGAGTGAAGGAAGAGAAACACTGCGGAGATCTGAATGCATCAGGAGCAGGGCTTGAAAAAGTATGTATACCATACAGATGTATGGCACACAAAGAGCATGGTGCAAAAAGCGGAGGCGGAAAAAGAGAGAAGAGATACTAGCCAGCATGCTTCACTAATGTTCCTTTTGGACCTCCCCTACATGGTGGGTCAGGGCTCCGCTCAGTCCTGCTCGTCTTCCAAGGGCAATGGCTGCAAATGAACGGAGACCTGAGAAAGCCCAGCCACCCATCTTTTTTTTTTTTTTTGCGCTGCGACTCTTGTTCCCATTAACAAATACGGACACAGACAGAGAACTCTTGGACCACTTGGCCATGATTTAGCATCAGGGCCTGGTAGTGTAGTCCATCTTCTGGAAGATTTTTTTCCCCTCAAGCATTGAAGACAGACAGTTCTGAGCTCCGGTTTCCTTGCTGGTCTGCCGCTTTCAACACAGCGCGCTCCCTGTGTGGTCTCGTCGTAATTATTTTCAAACCGTGCTAATTAGCCGAGCCAACAGGCAGGCAGCCTCCTCTCCCCTGCCTTGGCACCCTCACACATTGAATTTAGCACCCCTTATGGGAAGGCATTCTGGAGAGCCCCCGTTTGTCCCCCTCCCCATCTTCCCATCTCCACACATGAAAATCTGCCTGGCTAGGGAGACTGCGGTCAGATAAAGCTCATCTTCAAATCCTAGCAGATGGCGCTTTACCTCAAGATGCACGGACACCCCCAAATCCTAGGAGAGGAAAGAGGCTTTTGGACAGTTCCCTGGAGCTAATTAAAACTGTTTTTGAACTGTGTAGACAGACTGGAGAGTTGTCTCTCCAGGTATGGAGAATATGGAGAAAGAGACAATACAGAAAAGAATTCTGCAAAAGAAGAAAAGTTCGGGTTAGGCTTCAGGGCATCCAACTATGAACACTGATTCTATGGGAAAAAAATAACTAGAGGGAGAGGTTTGATTTCCAGGATACCAGGAGGCCAACTGGTTTCTAGCCTTCCCTGAATCCAAAACCGTTTAACTACTACTTCTTTAATAGAGTGATTAGCCTCTTCCTGCCTTGATTTCCCTTTCTGGAAAGTGGGAATTAAAGCTCTTTCTACTAAGGTCTCAAGACTGCTTCCTACGAAAGAATGGCACGTGATGAGCACACATGAATGGGTCTCTGGTTGGAGAGGGTTCCCTCAGTCAACGCCAGCAGGAAGTGCGTGTTACCAGCAGGGACGCCATGTTGTGCGAGGAGCACAGGGTGTGTGGTGCTTCTGTAGAGACAGCCACTAGTCAGGTTGACTGCTTCGCTTTGCTCAGCTGTGTTGTTTGTAAACCTTTGGCGTGATTACGCAGTGTTTGTTCTCTATTGTTTGAAGTACCCTTTAAAAGCTCAGTATAGAACTCCGGTCCCCGCTGGTTCTGTTCTTTTCGACTTGGCAAAGGTTCATTGCTTTTTTATTTTTCTTTTGGCCTGTACCTCTTAGTGGCTTGAAATGAACGTGGCTTTCTCTTTTGTTTATTTACCTCTTCATCCAATAATAGACGCGTGCTGTGAACCTGGTATAATTTCTGCAACACAGTTTTCAGAGAGAGGAGGAGGGTTTGGGATGAGTAAGGAATGTTGTATCATCCCAGCTTTCTTTTCTCAAGTGCCTGATTCTTAGGAGTTAGTTGTTATTAAAAGTCACACGTTCTGGGGGACGGGGGCGGGGAAAAAAAAGTCACACGTTCTTATGAGTGGTAGCACTGAATAGGTTAAAAAAACATCATGAAAAATAAACAGGAGCAAATGTAATCAATGAGGTGAGAAGAAAGTGGGTAGAAATGGGCATACCAGGAGCCAGTAATGTCAAGGTCTGGCCTGCTTATGTATTAATGGGGAATAGGTTTTTTTTGTTTTGTTTTTAGGAATGGTAAGAAAAGATGAGCCCAGGGTTGGAGAGATGGCTCAGTGGTTAGGAGCACTGGCTGCTCTTCCAGAGGACTTGAATTTGATTCCCAGCACATACATGGAGCTTCGCAGTTATCTTTAACTTCAGTTCCAGGAGATCAACACCCCTTCTGGTTGTCTTGGATACCATGCATTAATGTGGTACACAGACACCTATGTACGCATAAAATAAATAATAATACAAAGTTAAAATGCTAGGCTTCTTGAGCCTCCTTATTCCCCAGGGAAAGGTGATTGTGATATCTGCCCATTCTGCAGCCCCACAACGCAGGACAATCAGCCCCACAGCCTCACCGCAGGACAATCAGACACGATAGGGAGTCAAGTCCAAGCAGGAACTCGGTTTATTACTGTGAGTGTCAGCTTATATAAGTTAAGTGACATCGTGTGATGTGGGTGTACCTCCAGCCAATGAGAGACAGCCAAGCCCTCCCTCTGGCTGGAGGAGCGGCTACCTATATTTTCCTGTCTCATCAGCATTAGGTAGCTTTGAGACTCCTTCAAACACAAGCCAGGTTTTTCTCTGTTCTACAAGCCTTGAAGTATAGGCCCTGAGATAATTTTGGCCCAACATCTCCTCCCTTTGTTTTATAACCCACCCCCTACCCCAGTAGCCAAGTCTAGACTAGCCCACCAGGGAGAGAGTATGGGTCAGGGCCACCCCTATGCGGAGTTTTGGCCAGGATACCCTCAAATTGAGAGTTCACCTGTGGGGTGAGATGTATTGAGCCTATCATAATGTACTTGAAGGGCCATGAGTTGTACCTGTTGTATCTGCTTTTGGAATGCTTGTTTCAGCCTTTGGAGAATGCATGGGTCAAAAAGACAGATCAATAAACAAATAGTCATTGGCCCAATTAGGGAAGAGATGAGTGTGGTAAGCCGTGGGGACCAAGTAAACCAGGTCTCATAGGGGGGTCCTTGACTTAAATGAATCAATATCTTTTCTTAACTTGTCTTGGGTTCTTGTACCTATCCCAGAATGGTCCGCATAGAAGCAACATTCTTCCCCAAGTGCCCTGCAAATTCCTCCCTGTTCCATAAGCAGCAAGTCCAAGCCTCTCTTATTTTGTAAGGTTACCCTTGCTAAGGAATCCAAAGACTTTTGTAAATAGCGTAATGCAGCCTCTGTCTTTTCTAACTATGTCCAGCCCAGTCTGCTCACATCCCCAGGAAGAACAATAGTAATCAGGAGTGCCC
>NC_022034.1:16698453-16717468 GCF_000317375.1 Microtus ochrogaster | reverse complement strand
TCCAGTGCAGTCCTTGATATAGCGTCACTAACTGGGACTCCCCAATGTGGGTGTCCAGGATCCCCCAAAATTCTTCTAGGATGAGGCTCAATCGAGAACAATGTCTGGCTGCCCTTTCTAAATCCTTAATTTTGAATGGAATTATTAATTTATAGGGATCTTTTCCTTGATGTTGGAGGGATGAGTCCCTGATTTTTATGATCATATCAGTTATTTGATTGACTAGAGAGTACACTTTGGGAGTGCCCTCCAGGGTGGTGTGTACCCATTCTAGTGGTTGTGACTGCTGAACAACGGCAGCCAGCATGTTCTTTTTCCCTAATAATATCCAGCCTTGGATTGGAATGTGAGGATTATATCTTGACAAAGACGTCTGATGGAGCTCATGGATGAATTCAGTGAGTGCCTGATGGACTTCAGGGGACTAGGGAAAGATAGATATAAGTTTGCTTCCCTTTTAGGAGACCATAGAACACATCTAGTCTCCTAGTCTCTACAGGCAACCAGGGCCTTACCCAGTTCATTTCTCCTAGTATCTTTTGTAACCCCAAAAAAGTGAGAGGCTCAGGCAGAATTAGTTGGGGGTCATTTACTTTGGCCTGAGTGAGTGTTTGCCCTGGGACCAGTGATCCCACTTTCCAATGCCAGTTGCTAGGCTTCCTGAGCCTCCTTATTTCCCAGGGAAAGGTGAGTGTGCTAGCTGCCCATTCTGCAGACCCACAATGCAGGACAATCAGCCCCACAGCCCCACAATGCAGGACAATCAGACGTGATAGGGAGTTGAGTCAAAGCAGGAACTTGGTTTATTGCTGTGAGCATCAACTTATATAGGTTAAGTGACAACATGTGATATGGGAGTACCTTCAGCCAATGAGAGACAGCCAAGCCCTCCCTCTGACTGGAGGGACATCTACCTAGATTTTGCTGTCTCATCCGCATTGGGTAGCTTCGAGACTCCCTTAAACTCAAGCCAAGCTTTTCTCTGTCCTATAAGCCTCAAGGTATAGGTCCTGAGATAATTTTGGTCCAACATTAAAAAAAGAGGAGTTCAATCAAATTGCATTTGTCTCCCTGTGCATGTTAGAATCACATGGAGATTAAAACAAATATTGATACCCATGTCTCTCCTTACAGACCAGAACAACTCAGGGCATGGATTGAGTAGATACATCTGTGAATCTCCTTTAGGCTACAGAAAGGCTCGAGAACTACTAGAAACAGGTATTTTCTACGGATCTACAACCACTCAAGAGGAAAGCTTCCGGGCATACCTGTGAGCCATTTTTGTTTATTAGGTCAGCCTATTAGCATGTGTGTGAGGGATTACACCCTGATCAGAATAATTGAGGTGAGAAGAGCCACCCTAAGGGAGAGTGGTAGCCTTCCCTGAGCTTGCATCCTGGAAGGGATAAAGAAGAGGAAGCTTTCTGAGCCTGAGTACTCATCAATCTTTTCCTCCTGGCCTCAGAAGCAGTGTCACCCACTGTACCGTGACATTCTGCTCCATGAGGACTTCCCCTTAGTGATGACTTCCCCTCTGTGAGGACTTCTCTACCACCATGACTTTCCCTCCATGTAGACTTTCCTTTCATGTTTACTTTCATTCCATGAGGACTTCTATATTAGGAGCCCGCTTGTTTGTTCTTGGCTGCCCAGACCCGAAACAATCACACAAAAACTATATTTAAATCACTGCTTGGCCAATCACTCAAGCGTATTGCTTGCTAGCTAGCTCTTACATCTAGAATGAACCCATTTCCATTATTTTATATTTTACCATGAAGCTCATGGCCTACCGGCAACGTTCCAGCGGCAGCTTATATCTTTCTCCTCTGGCAGCTCCATGATGTCTCCCATACTCCGCCATCTTTTTCCCAGCATTCAGTTTAGTTTTCCCTACCTAGCTCTGTTCTGTCCTGCTATAGGCCCAGAGCAGTTCCTTTATTAACCAATGGTAATCATAGCATACAGAAGGGAATCCTATATTATACGTCTGTCTTCCTTTGATGACTTCCCATCATGAGGATTTCCCTTCCATGAGGATTTCCCACTTTGAACTGAGCCTAAGTATATTATTTCTTCATTAAATTGCTTTTGTAAAGGTATTTTATTATATCAACAGAAGATTAACTAAGCCTACTTCCATACAAGTAGTTGGGCCGACTTCCATCAGTGGATTTTATCTAACTCTCTATGGGTCTCCTCTTTTGGCTTTGCTTTTGTGCTACCCGACTCTACCTGTCTTCGAAGATCAAAGCTTCTAGGGGTCAGAGAGGTGGCTTAGTGGTTAAGAGCACTGGCTACTCTTGCAGAGGTTCTAGGTTTGGTTTCCAGCACCACACAGCAGCTCACAACTGCCTGTTACTCCCATTCTAGGAGACTTATGTCCCTTTATGGCCTCTACCACCACCAAGCATACATGTGATGCACAAGAATACATATACACATACAGATAAAACACATATAAAATACAAATACAAATGACATATTTCTTCAGTTGAATTTCTTTATCATTCAAGATAGTATGAAAATGCCCAGGAAAGCTGAAAAAAAGAGAAAAAAAAAAGGGTCTATGATTGCTTTTATTAAAATTCTAGTAGAAGTTTTTCAATGGTTTTAGTCACTTGTGAGCAGGTACTTTTTCTGGAAGACACATTTGTATTTCATCTAACAGGCTTAGCCTTCAGCCTCCAAGTGAGTTGTCCTTCTCCATGTGATCCACACGGTCACAAGTCCAAAACATGCGTCCTAAGTATGACCCACTTTTTTCTTTGTGACAAGGTCCTTATTAAACTTGTGTGTCAGCATTCAGGCATTACACTGGCCAGCCATTATGGTTTTCAATTGCAGTCACTAAGGGCACTCCTCAGGTGTCTACACTGGCCAGACGTAAGGGTCCTGACAGAATACGTCATCAAGCTGCTGCTGCTACGCAGAGCCCTCTTTGTGGGCATGTGCAATACCCCCTTATAAAAAGCGGGCTCTTCCCGTGTCTCTCTGTCTCTCTCTTTTGCCTGTCCCATTCCAGAGGCCTCTTCTGTCACCCTCTCCTTTCTCTTCCCTCCTCCTCCTCCTCCTCCAATAAACCTCCCACGTGAGCTCTGTTGTGTAACTTTCCTACTCGCTTTGCGCTGCCAAACAACATTGTGAACCTCCTGTACCCACCTACCTATTCAGTGTATACTACCAGTGTGTGTGCAACCACAACCAGCTGACAAGGCCCTTAAGGAACAAACTCAGGTTGGCTTGGGAAGAAGTGGATGGACCGAGAGACCTCCTAATGCAATTTGCATCTGATCTTCTGTTACTTTGGCCATGTATTCAGTATACAGCTGTTAGCACTTGAGAGAATGGGACTCTGGAAAAGCAAATGTCTTGGGGGTAGAAGAGGTGGTGGAGGCACAGAGATAAACCTGGGCAAGGGCAGATGGTGGAGCTAGTACCACAGCCTGAGGCCAGCGAGGGTGGGGGAGTCAGGGCCGAACAGATAGAAGAGATGTGGAGGTCCTGTGTCACTAAGCAAGAGTTACTGTCCCTGGAGTTTAATGTACCATCTGCATACTTATGGGGTCCCAAAGTTTTAATTTAATTCCTATCCTTTCTGTTGCTCTTTAATTAACAACATATCTCCATTTGGTTGTCTAGTTGGTTTCTCAAATTTGGCATGTCTAAAACTAAATTCTGGAAACTTCTTTTCCTCTTAACTGGTATATTTTGGGGGGTTTCCTATTTCTGTTGGTGCTTTATACATTCAGGATTTCTGGAGGTTGGAACACTGGAGTCATTCTGGCCCCTCTTCTTTTGATCAGGCATCCAATCTGTGCACAATCATGTTGGTTCTGCCTTTCAAGTGTGCCCAGCATCTAAGAAGTGGCCACCACCTACCACCCCCAACTCGTACCTAAACACTTTCGCTTCTCATCTGGTGCTGTGGGCAAATGCTAGGGTCCTTCTTGAGTTCATATGTCAAAATCCCAACATTTAGGATGACGATATCAGGAGGTGTTCAGACTTGGGGCCTTTGGGGGGAGATTAACAAGATGGATTCTTCATAAGAAGAGACTTGGGCACTTAATTCTGGTCCATGCTCCCCTATATGTAGGATCTAGACAGAAGATGGAGGCCCTTATCACACACTGAATTCGCTGACATCTTGATCTGGGACTTCTAACCTCTAGAACTATGGGAAATACACACCTTTGTTTGAAGTCACTATAGTATTTCTGATCCAGCTGCCTGAGTGCCCTGAGATACCCTAGTTTTTGCGATATTCTCACTGGCTCTCACCTTTCCCATTGTCCCACTCACCCAGTCTACCCTAACCAATTATCGTGTGCTTTCAAACATAGGGTGGATCACCTCTGCTCACAAGCTTCCATTGGTTTGCATTGATTCAGGACAAAATTCACTCATTCTGCTTAGGATGACCTGTGAGTCCTCCCCTGACCTGAGGGGCCTGCTCCTCCTCTTCCGCTGTCATAGTCTTCCCTTTGCCAAGGACAGGCCAGTCACATCAGCCTTCTCTCTGTCCCAACTGGAACTCTGTTGTCTCCACCTTTGCTCCTACTCAGGGTCATTATATCCAGAACGATCCTCCTCCCAAATGGCTACTTGCTCTTTACTCTCAATACCGTCTGCTCCAGTTGCTGCGTTGCATTATTTTCTCCTGCCATCCTCCCTGCGCCATTCCTTGCATCCTTTGCTCTCATCACCAGCAGCACTTTACCATGACTATTTATTTTATTTATTTGTTGGAGGAGGGGCGACTTGTTGGTTTCCGGCCACCTGGCTAGTTTAGACCTGAAATAATCACACAGAAACTGTATTCATTAAATCACTGCTTGGCCCATTAGCTCTAGCGTTTTATTGGCTAACTCTTACATCTTAATTTAACCAATTTCTAGTAATCTGTGCATCACCATGAGGTCATGGCCTACCAGCAAAGTTTCAGCACATCTATCTTTGGTGGCTCCATGGAATCTCTCTGACTCTGCCTTCCTCCTCCCATGCTCTAGGACAAGCCAGTTCTTTATTCATTAACAAATAAAAGCAACACACAGACAGGACTTCCCATACCATTTCCCCTTTTTTGTGTTTAAACAAAAAGGAAGGCTTTAACTTTAACATAGTAAAATTACATATAACAAAATTGTATCGAGCAAGTATTATAATATTTAAATCTACTTTATCTTTTATCATAATTAATAAAAACTACAACTATAACTAACCATTCTTCAACTCCATCAAAGACTCTAGAAGGATATAATATTACCTAAGTAAACAGGAAGTACATTGTACGCAACTTTCAAAACTCTAGAAATGACAGAGACATCTCACTGCCTGGACAGTCACACGAAGTTCTTTTGTACCATTGGGGCATCCATGTTCAGCCCACAGACTCATAGCATTTAGCAGACTTTTCAACAAAGCAGGAAATTTCAAAGACAGTTCCACCTGTACTGGCAGTTTGTCTGTCATTTTCTTCTGTGTCCTGCAGAATGTCTAGCAGACTGTTTCATGAAGCAGGAACCCTGAAGGATTGTCTCACCTTTAGGCAAGTTTAGCAGTCATTTCTTTGCGGCTTCTGCATGTCCAGTTAAGTAGTCTAGGCAAGAGCAGTTTCTTGCCCAAGTGGCTAGCAAACTCCATAAGGAGCCCGTTTGATGTCCATCTTCCTCTTGAAGTAGCTTGTGCTGCCAGGAGCAGATATGTCTCATTGTCATGAAAAGTCCTAAGTTTGTTTTTTTTTTTTCAAGACAGGGTTTTTCTGTGGCTTTGGAGCCTGTCCTGGAACTAGCTCTGTAGACCAGGCTGGTCTTGAACTCACAGAGATCCACCTGCCTCTGCCTCCCATGTGCTGGGATTAAAGGCATGCGCCACCTTCGCCTGGCTGAAGTCCTAAGTTATTAAAACATTTTAAATGACATATTCTGAAGATCTATGAAAGATTTGAAGAATACCTATCTAAGTGAAATATATCTCTATATTTAGAAAATCTAACATGACTACAAGCTTGACTATTATAGATGATTGTCTATTAGTCCATATTTCTTAATTATGCATTATATTTTTTAAAATGAACTACACAATCACAATACCTTAATCAAGAGCAGAAATATACATATAACAAGATTGACTTTAAATTTGTATCAATAAACCAACATCTATAGCAATGCAAATCTCTACAGCATATCCTCCTTTAAATGTAAAGAAGCATTTACAAACAATATTTGGGGAGATGGACATAGTTTTGTCCAAACTTCTTCCTGCTGTTTATTGGGTGAAGTAGTTTTTTGAGGGTGTTCATGGTGACCTCTCTGGGGATCTTGGTCTACAAAACCATACTAGTCTTAAAGGATTCTACAGGTTCTCATCCTCTATGGAAAGAAAAGAAGAACCTCTTTTCCAAAGCAGCCATATCCTTAGATCCATATTTTGAAATCAAGATATCTTTATAATATACATGCTGGTTTAGTTTAGCAGCCCATACAATGAAATGTCTCTCTGTACTTAGCTCATTCACAGTCAAAAAACTTAAAGATAACACAATAATAGACATAATCCAGACTCTCTGTGATTTTTCCATTTTTATATGGCTTATTTTTCTTTACTCCTTTTAATCTATGACTATTTGTACTCTGTCTCTTCCCACACCATTTATTGGCTATTATACTAATCAGCTTGGGATGCTGTACTAGATATCAGATCTAGGTGGCTTGAAAAGCAGAAATCTGTTTCTCATAGTTCAGGAAGTTGGAAGTCTGAGAACCACCCATATACTAGCATGGTCTGGTTCTCATGAGGGCTCCCTCTAAGTTCCTGGAAGTCATCTTCTTGCTGTGTTTTTATACATCAGAAGGACTTCAATAACTCTTTTACGAAGACACCAGTCCCTTATGAGGTCCCTACCTTATACTTTATGATGCTAAATAGATGCCAATGTCATCTATTTGGGGTTTGAGATTTCAGCATGCATGCAAAATTTGGGGGGGTATATAAGTTTTAAACCCATAACAATTTGTGTCTTACTCTTACTCTACTGGAATCTGAGCCCCACAAGGTCAGGTCTTTATTTTTTCCAAGCACTCAACAGTTAGAAAAGTACCTGGCACACTGTAGATGTGCAATAAATAATCTTAGGTTGAAAAGATGAACTGGAATACATAACCTCTAAGAACGTGTCCAAGCAACTGGGATAGCTTTGTTCCCTTGTGGCCAAGTCTTGCCTTGAACCCTGATCTCCCCGGGGTGGGACTCCCTACCAGTGGGGGAGCTAGATGCTCTTACAGTCTATTGATTTCTGGTTTTGTTGGAGACAGGGACTCATCCTGTAACCCAGGTTGGCCATCTTCTTATGTCCGCCTTCCAAGCGTTGGGTTTCCAGGTGTGAGTGCCCACACCCAGTTTTTTTTCTTACGGCGTCATCCACCCACGCACATGTACATTGCTTGGGATGACTTCAGGTCGCTTTTTTTCACAGCAGTCAGGCCCTGTATGTCCATCTCTATGGTCTCTTCTCCTGGCCTGGATCTTAACTTCATACTTTCCCCTTAAACATAAGCACCCCTGACCCTTGCTCACTCCTCGGCTCCTAGAGTGTGATACATTGGTCCCCAGTCCTGCTTTGAATGAGTCTTCTTCCGACTTCTCTCTAGTCTGCTTTGCAGACCCTAAAGTAGCGATTCTTTCTAAGTTGTGCTGAGTGTGAGAGATGTCATAAACTCCTGAGCATGACTGGACAGAGGTGGCTTCAAAACAATTAAGAGGATCCTGGGCAGAACCCCTTTACTTTTGATGGGAAGGCCTGACTGGGTTGCTGAAGATCTTCTGACTTCTTGGGTGTAAGGCCATTGCTAGGGCTCTAACTGTTGACCTTGTCAGCTAGAAGCTTCAAGAAATACCCATGACTGTGGAAACTGGAGACTGTTCCTGGACTATTTCACAATACTTTTCTCCAGGAAAAAGAAAAAAAAAAAGATCATATTCTCCTGGCCTCCAGTGTTACATAATCTAACCTTTCCCCTGCTGGTTCAAGTGTATGTCAATTCTGTCCTTTTTCTTTTCCCTGAGAAAAGAGTTCACACACTCTGAGTGCCAGGCTGCTTTCTCCACTCCCGTGCTTCTGAGGACTGGCCACGCTGATCATTGGGTGGTGCCCACAGCTGGCCATCTCTTCCTTTCTGCTTCTTCCTTAGCATATGGAATCCACTGGGACACCTACTAATCATCTCAATGCAGAGAAAGCTAGGTTCCGGCTGTGGTTATTGTAGCAGCTTTGGGGGACCTGTCACCACAGTCGCTGGTGCCATTTGAAGCCTGAGATCTGCTGCCTAAGTGATGCCTCCTGAGGATAGAGCCTTGCAGAAGTCACCAGAAAGGACGGAGTCTGGAGTCACAAATACCCACAGGTACATCCATCACATGCTAGCCCTCCATAGGGAAACCATCTGGAGACTTCAGGCCCTCTGTGTCCTACTATGTGCTTTGGACATCCCGTTGACTGTTCTCACTCTCAGGTAACTCTCTCTAGAGTCCATTCATCTCTAGAGCCCATTCATGTCTTCTTCTTCCTTCTCTTTCCTTGGTGTTTCTAGGTGAGAAAAGTAGACAACACCATTGATTCACCAAGTAGGGGCTGGAGTCACTCCATGCTGAGGCCTCCTCCCATGTCCCTGTTCCTCAGACATGATGTTTCGTGGTACAACGGAGAGGGTCAAATTGGGTCTGCATGTGGTGCTTGCTCTGCACCTCAGGGTTTATCATTGCACCATTTGCCAATCCCAAGTAGACCTACTTGGGATTGAAGTTTTGAAAATGAGGACTCTCTTTGGATTGTTACAAGTGAAATTTTTCAAAAGCGAATTCATGATTTCAGTCATGGAATCTCTTCATAGCAACAGGAAGAAAGTCTGCAAGAAAGTCTTAGAAGAAAGATGAGAATTCTAAGACCTCATTGAATTGGCCAAAGGCAACAGTTGGGAAAAGTAAAATATAAGCAGTTTTTGCAAATTGTGAATAAACAACATACATGATAAAATCTTGAATGACAGGCTCATTCATTTCATTCTTAATTTTGTGTAGCTTCAGTGAAGAGCTGATGAAGGTTCCAGACTCTTCCTCTAGAAAAAAATATGTATTTATGTGCCCCAAATTCAGGTATAACTTTAGGAGTTCCAGGCGCCCTGAAACTACTCATGTGGGTATTTGTTTTGGAGGGCAGAGAGAGCAAACCAGTAGAGTCCAGAGCGGCTCTATGAAACAGAGGTAGCATTATGTAGTAATAAGACAAAGTATGCTTGAGAGGAAAAGGATGTTAGACCCATTCATGCACAAAGTTAGAACCTTATTATCATACATTTTATGACTATCTCCCACTTAAGAGTATTGAGTAATCTAAATTCTTGCTCTCTATTTTCTAATTTTACTTACTATTATGAAGCAGCTGTCATGTGATAGGTCTGGTGTAACTTTCTAATTTGTGTGTGTGTATATGTTGGATTCGTTTATGTGAATGTGAACACTCTGCATCTTATTTTTGTGATAGCGTTTGTCTGAATTACTTTCCTGTTGCTATGAAGAGACACTGTGACCAAGGCAACTTAAAAAAAAGAAAGCATTTAATTGGGGCCTTGCTTACAGTCTCAGAAGGTGAGTCCATAGCCATTGTGTGGGAGAGCATGGCAGCAGGCAAGCAGGCATAGTGCTACAGCAGTAGCCCAGAGCTTCCATCAGATCCACAGACATGAGGCAGAGAAATAAGATGGGGCCTGGCATGGGTTTTGCAATCTCAAAGAGACCACACCAATTTCAAGTCCATACTTTCTCATCCTTCCTGAAAAGTTCCACCAACTAGGAACCCAGCATTCAAATATGTGATCTTATGGGGACCATCATCCAGACCACCACAGGGTCTCTGGCTGAACCTGGAGATCAATGGTGCATCTTGGCTGGCCAATGGACTGCAGTGGTCCACTTGTGACTGCCCCCTCTTTTCCTGTGCCGGGATTACAAGTGCTTGCTGGCATGCTTGACTTTTTCCATGGGTGCTAAGGATGTGAACCTGGGTCCTCAGGCTGTGCAGCAAGCACTTTGCCAGTGAGGCCCCCTCCTCAGCTCCTCTCTAGCTAATGTTGTTTTCTCAGGAGTCACCAGAGCTGGTGGATCAAGGGCGTCTATGCTGATGCCAATTAAAGTACCAACATGGAGAGGACTATTCTACAGCTAAGCAAGTGGAGGCAGGGCGGGCCTACCACAGAGCAGACACCAGTGTATTCTTAATCCGTATTCTAAGCAGTGGCAAGGCTTCCCTTGACTCTCTATGGTAGACAGATAATTCTCTTCTGGAAAATAGCTTCCATTTCCCCTGGCATTTGGGCAACTGAACTTAGTTCTACTTAGAAATTCTGTGCTGCATTTAAAAAATCATTTCTTTATGACAATTGCTCCTTGATAATTTCTTTTTCTCACCAGTAGTAGACCTGGTAGTTGATGAAAGCAAATTGTTGGAAGATCCACCCTTCTCTTTTTCTTTTTTTAAAAAATAATTCAAACAATTTTATTAATTATTTGAAATTTTAATAATTATTTTAGTCATATTTACCGCCAAATCTTCATTAACTCCTCCCAGATCCACTCCCCAACTCCTAATTCCCTAATTTTATGTCTTTTAAAAAATGTAATAACCCATTGACTGCATATACTTCTAGATGTGGGGACCATCCAATGGAGTATGGTCTACCTACCAGGAGTCATATTCTTAGAGAAATCTGACCCTCTTCCCCAAGAAGCCCTTAACCGTCCCATAGCTTCCCAGTGAGAGGTGGAAGTCACATAATCTGCTTCCCACTCCACGCTAGAATGCTGACTGGCTTGGTCTTGTGTAGGCAACCCCAGACCATGAGTTCAAGTACACAGTGGTCCTGTTATGCTCAGAAGACATTTTCAGTTCTGGTCTTCCTTGACCTTTGGCTCTTATAAGCTTTTCTGCCTTCCTCTTCTGTGGTGGTCCCTAAGCTCAGGGAAGACAGTGAGATAGAGATGTTCCGTTTGTGGAAGACACTCCAAAGACACCAGTTCTCAGCGTGATGACTTGCTGTGTGTTTCTGGGTTGGCTGTCAGGCACTGCACAGAGAGATTTCTCTGATGAAGATAAAGAGATACACTAATCCACAGGTAGAGAGATGCTAGTTTAGAGGGCACTGTTGACACTATGTTTACTATCTAAAACACTATTAGGAGGTTCGGGTCTGGATTCTTGGCCAGATTTATAGCACCAGGCATGTGTTTCTGTCATCCTTCTCAGACTTGTAGCTGTGAAGGGCAGACTTCCACAGAGAAGTCTGTAATGCCTGTGTTTGTGTCTGGAGACCGGAAAGGGTGGGGCTTAGAGGGGAGGATTTGGGGAGATCAGGGGAGGTCTAAGAGCTATTTAAGGAAACCTTTAATTCTATTTATTCATTTAATATATGCATATGTTTGCATGTGTGGACGTCAGAGGACCTGTTGGAGTTTGTTCTCTCCTTCCACCATGTGGGGCCTGGGGATTGAACTCGGGTCATCGGTCTTTGTAGCAAACAAACTACCGAGCCATTTCACTGATCCCCTGGAACTATTTTTGTGTAAGGCGTACACTGTTTTTATTGCAAATCGTCATAGATGTAATTTTATAAGTATGAAAGCCCAATTATTCTAACAGAAAACTTTGCATAGTAATTTCCTGATATGTATCTTGATACATATTCTTTTTTCTGTGTTAAAAATCTATTGATGGTGTAAGGTTGACCTGCATTTGATATTTTCCAAAGTATTTTCTTTGTGTTTGTTTTCTGAAGATAGCCTCCCCCACTTCTACATTTTTTTTTTTCTCTTGAAAAAGAATGTCTTCCCACTTAGAAGTTCTGGTTAGTGTGTCGATGTTGGTGAAAGGGCAGTGGGAAGCCTCCTTGGGTGTGTAGCTTTATTGCCAACTCCTACCTGTCCCTACACATTGAAAGCCCAGTTGCTGGGTCTTGTGTCACCTCTGAGCAGCACCTGAGATCCCGGAAGAAGACACTGTTAACTTCCTGATGATGAGAGAGACCCATGTGGGTGTGGCCGACACAGCGATGCGGCTGTGAGTCCAGAGCCCATGCCCACTCATCTCTACTGGCTGAATTTTCTCTGTCCTCAGATAACTTCATCCATTAGGAGTCTTCCTACATCTTCTACTCTACCCCAAGGTGCCCTTGCTGAGGCTCAGGACCCTGCTGAAGCTTGAAAAGTCATAGCCCTGTGAGCTCCGTGAAGTTGGCTATGATATTAGTTAATTTTCTTGTTGCCGTGACTGGATAGATAAGGGAACAATTTAAGGTAGAAAGAGTTCTGTGGGCTTATGGTTTGAATGGATCTAGTCCATCAGGAGGAGAAAGGCATGGGCAGGTTCATGGCCACAGGACCAGGAGGCTAGAATTTCTCACACACTGGAGTTCAAGAAACAGAACTCTGAGTTGGGACTCAGCTATATGGCATAGGCCTTTCTCCCAGCTGCCGATTTCCCACAACTACTCCCTACCTTTAAAATGTCGATGCCCCCCTCCCCCTCACGCAGCGTCACTGGCTGAGGACCACACATGAGCTTGGGTGGGGGACGCTTCACTTCCAAGTCACAGTATGCAGGATCAGCTCTGGTCTGTCAGGTCCACTGGTTTTCCCAGATGCCTAGGAGTGGTCCAATTAGCAATCAGAGGTGGGGGCTGGGAAGTCATCAGCACTTCACTTGGTTGTCCAGGCAACAGGAGCCACAGGCAGGACAATTTCTTTAGCAAACTGAAAGGGTAAGTGGTCAGGTACTCCTTGCTATCTCCAGGTAGGAGATCTCAGTTTGAGCTTCTCTTCAGGAGGAGAACCAGACACTCAGGGCTACTCTTCCATTGTGGTAGAATTGAGAGAGTTTTTGAGCACTTCTCAGTGGAAGCATCTTTGCTACTAAGGACAAATGGAGAATTGGGGCAATTACCTATATATCTGAGTCCCAAGCTCTGCTGTCCTCTGGAGTGTTGGACAAAAAGCACATACTCCAAATAACCTGATTTTTAAATTTTAGCCCAAATCATCTGTATCATAGCAAGATCTTACTTGAATGACCCAGACAGACTATATCAATTTTCCACATTCTTTTGCTGTGGAAGCTGAGCTGTTAGTGGCCACTTTTGAAATAGGAGAATGGGTCAAACACACAGGCACACACACACACACACACACACACACACACACACACACACACACAACAAAACAAAACAAATCTAGGTTGTAACCTAGAAAAATTTCTAGAATTTCATTGTTTGGTATTTCTTAATAAAGTGTGTGCCAGGAGGCGGGGATGCGAATGTTGTCCCCACCTCTCTCTATTAAAAGGATGTAGTAGGTGACATGCTTCCAACGAGAGGGTAGGTTTTATTGTTCATGCGGAAGAATGCATGGGTGGAAATCAGGAAGACATGCCACTTCTCTCTGATTGGCACTGAAGAGTTTTAATTTGTCCTGTGTTTGTTTCAATTATGCCGTATTCTACTTCTGCAGTTAAATTGTTCTTTTCTTATTTGTTGTTCATTATCAAGCCAGTCTAATAGTGTTGAATACAGTATAATTAGACTTATTTTTCCCCTCAAAGGAGAGGTTTTTTTCCCCTCACAGAAAACACAGAATATTTTAAGACAATGTTTTAGTGCTGGCGGATATTTTTATCTGTAGTGAACTCATGAGGAAGCTAAGCCACTCACTAACAACTCATTTGTCACCTATTGGAGCTGATCTTGCTTATTCTTGAGACCTCACCGTCTTCCCATGACACATCTATGTTTGTGGCATGTGTGTAATTCTGTGGGTTGGCTCAGGGGTTGCCGCAGAGGGCTATGGCATGGAGGCTTGCTGTGGACTCCTGAATCTGAACACATTCTAGGTAGATTGAGCACAACATCTCGGCATCCATGGTCTCCTTGTCAGTCAGTAGCTCCTGTCTCTGTGGGCTGTTGAAAGTACTGAGAGTACCTTAGATAGCTGCTTTTATCGTGAGATAATATTTGCTGTGATTTTCATTCCTTTCCTCTCAAGAAGGCATAGTCTATATGCCAAGGGCCATTATCACTGTCTAAGGACAAACAGCCTCTCATACATTTTATATACATTTTTTTATATTGCAAATTTGTCTTCTTAGAGAAAAGGGCTCAGAGGACTGAGGAGATGGTTCAGTGGATAAAGGACCCGGATTCGAGTCTCCAGCGCCCATGTAAAGATACATGGCTGCATGTACCTGTAACCCAGATGGTGCGCTCTCTCTCTCCCTCCCCCACCTCTTGTGTGTGTGTGTGTGTGTGTGTGTGTGTGTATGTGCGTGTGTATGTGTACGTGGATTCCAGTAGCTCACTGGCCAACTAGCGCAGTCAGCTTCTGGTTCAGGGAGGGGCCTGTCTCAAGGAAGTGAGGTGGAGAACCACGGCAGAAGGCACACGTCTTGCTTTGGCCTCTGGAGGCGTGGGCACAGGCACACGCCCACATACTTCTGTGTACTCATATATCTGTACACTCATATATCCTCCCCCCTCCCAAGAAAGGAAATGGTCTACTCTTGGTTCTGAATCCAGTGCATGTTCTATTTTGAGAATTCCTGCCCTGGGTAATTTTCTTCTCTGTATTGATGTGCACAACTGAGTCTAACAGGTATCTAAATGCTATTTGAAAGCACAATTCATCCCTCCTGGCAAATCAAATAACGGAGGGATTCAATTCATTTCGGGGGGGGAAAGCATTTGGCTTTTTTAAAACGCTTGAACTATTCAAAACGTTTTATGGAATCACTTTTCCTTTCACCAGAAATCATAATAAAAACAATAAAGCTAAGGCTGCCCATGCCATGCTTAGGTTATGTGATTATTCCTTGTATAAATGAAGCTTATTTTTTTTAATTTACTTATTTATTAAGGATTTCTGCCTCCTCCCCGCCACCGCCTCCCATTTCCCTCACTAGCCTGGGTCTGAAAAAGCATGGGATAAATGAAGCTTATTAAGCTTAATGTTCGTTAAGCTGAAATCAAACATTCTATATAACAACTAAAAGACATCCTATTCCATGTGATCTGGGGGAGTTAAATTCAGACACATTTATGCATTTGGGTTATGTTAGGGCTAAACTCACTAGTGAATGGAAAACTGAAGACAATTAAGACCATTTATTCTAAACATGTTTAAATCATTACTTATGAGACATTTGACTTCATTTCTCCTCAAAGCCGATTTTGAGATTCTTCTCTTACCCAGCAGGCACCAGTGTGCATGCACAGGAGGGCTTGAGGCAATGGCCAGAGAGGTCCCTTCTGCTCTTTTTCCTGCCGCCATTCTTATTCTGGAAAATCATCCTTTCTCAGATTTACAACGTGAAAAAGATTTAACACATTAAAGCAACACAGCCAGTCGTTCAAAGCATATGTTACATAAAATAGTAGATTTTATAAGCTGTTAAAAAAAAAACAAAAGCGTTTTTAAAAGGAGGGGTCTGAATGCAATGATAATGCATTTGCTTAGCTCATCAAAGTTTTGGGCTCTTCCTCTAGCACTGGGAAGAAAAAATAAATTTAAAATATTTTTAATCTCATATTTTTACTTCAACCTGCTTGTCTTTGAGTTTAAAAGAAAGAAAGGCAAATAAACAAAATCATGAGTGTTTAAAAGCCAACCATGTTGACTTACACTAGTTGTTTTAGTACTTAGAAGGCTGAGGCAGGAGGATTACTAAGAGTTTAAGGCCAGTCTGGGCTACAAAGTGAGACCTTGTCTTCATAAAACAAAACAAAACAAACAGGATTAAAGCCCTAAAGCAAACAAAATACAGCCAAGCCCCATAAACTAGTAAATCACTGCAGGAAATGCCAAGCAGTTTCCAGAAGGCTCACATACCTGAAGGGCTTTGGAGTCCATGCAGGTCTCCAAAATCAGGAAGCTAATTTATCAGTGACAGGACTTGCTGAGTGGCTCCTTGCGTCAAAGAGTGAAAGAGAGAAGGTTTGGGAAGTGCTCACCGAAGAAACACCCTCATGCCAACTTCTTAGCTAATTTTGGGTGAGGAAAATTTATGCATTCAGAGGACGCTTTCTTATTTTATTTTTCCAAGTCAACATGCCCGTCTAGACTCTGAGCTTTATTGCAAGTAAAGAGAAAACGGGCTGGATCACCTTAAAAAAAAAAAAAAGTCTCAGCTAATTGACCAGAGGCTTGTCCCTCTGCAAACATCTCTCTGTAGGCAAACCTGAGAAAGTTGGAATCGGGCCTGGCAGGACAGAGGAAGGCCACCCCCTCCTCTATTATCCGGAGCAGAGTTTCCAATCACAGTCAAGCGGTGGTGCTAATTCCTTGCTTCTGAGACTGCATTTCCTAATTTCATGGTCATAACAGCCTCGGGAACGGCTTCTACCAAAACTGAAAACACAAGGCTCCATGCTCAGCAGCCCTGTGACGCCAGGAGAGGCCAATGTCCCCTCCTCTGCCATTCCCTAGCACAAGAAGGCAGTCTCTGGGGGACATTCTTCTCAAGCAGGTACTTCTATCTCTTCTCCATTTCTTTACAGTTTCCCTCCCTTTCTTTCTTTTGGCTTTACTGTGCTATTATGTGTAAGCAGGCTGGAGTCTCAAGAGCTCGCCTCCCCTGTGAAAATTTGTCCGTTCTCTTTCTTTCATTGCGCCAGGGATATTTTACAAAGTTTCTGGCAAACATTACCATGATGTTAGCATGTTAAACCTGACCTTGGTGCCGTGGAAATACACTCTGGGAGCCACGTTCAGCTGAGTCAGAGGGCGACGTGGTTATCTTTTCTTAGTACAGCTCTGACAGGCTGCCTGCCTTCCCCAGATCACGTCTGTTTATTGGTCCCAGGTCTGGCTGTTGGAGATTCTGTGTGGCTGAAACATGCGCGAGCTTAAAAAGTTCCTGCTTTAGACTGGCGTTGTACTTGCCTCAGCGCGACCTTGTTGCTTAATCTTTGGTGCCGTGACTTACGGAGCTTGATCTCAGTAAGCGACCGGGATAAACCTTCGTTTGTTTTTCTGAAGGTAGTTGGGTTTTCTGCAAAGCGATGCAATCTAGTAATTCATCTTGTCTTGAAGCTGCCCGGTGACCGTGGGCGAATTTTGAGCCCCGTAGCTCAGACCTGAAAGTAGTCATGGGTGACTGGGTTTTCTTTCTTCCTTTCTTTTTGAGGCAGGGTGATGTGGATGTTAAGGATGGTGCCACACAGTGTGTGCCACTCGCTAATGACGGGTAGTGACAAAAGGCAGAGAAGGAGACTTTCGTTTTGGCCACAGGGAAGCCGCCCGTTTCCTGTAGTGGAAAGTCTCGTGCTTGAAGAAGAAGTTGCCAGTGTTCCTTCTCTCTGACTTGCCTACAAAAGCCTAGATGGTTAGAATCCATTTTAAAATCCATTTAAAAACTTTTTTTTTTAACCTAATATAAGGGTTGGGTTTTATTAAGATGTTTGATTGTGGCATGAAGTACCACTCACGGGTGCCAAATGTTTTAAAATTAGCTTCTTGGGCCAAATCTAGGAGATTTATAGAGCACCTCCACCCACAAGGCTGCTGGGAAATGTATTGAGTTTTGAATTTGAAACAATAATGTATGCTGAGAGGGTGGAAAGTGAACCTGTTTAAATTTATTTTTAAAAAGTCAATAGGGCGGGGACCTCTGTGATCTGAGGTTCAGCCCCTATTTCTTTTCTTTAAAATTCTTTTCTCTTCCCCCCAACCTAATAAAAAGACAAACGTTTTGCTCTTGTCTTGCTAATACTCCAAGAAGGCCTCATTCTTGTTCTTGTATAGATATAAGACTGTAGCAATTGGATCCAATCTTGTAGTGATTGGTAGATTTTTGTCACAGAAGTTAGAAATAAAACTGACCCAGGTGTCAGAGACAGGCCAGGCAGGAAGAAAGGCAAAATATTGCCTGTGATTATCAGGGTTTGTGAGCGCGTGAGCTGTGTTGCTTTGACACTTGCATGTGATTGTTCAGTTTTGTTGCTCATGACAGCAAAGGAGGAGAATAAAGCCCTAAAGAATAAATTTGCCGCAACAGCAAAGTCAGACAACTACCTTTTCTTTCAATGATCGTGGGTGTTCGTTCAGTTTAGGGCTCAGAACCACCTGCCATCCAGTCACTCATCCGCCTTCCTCCAAACGGAAACCCCCGAACCCCTATAGACATTAGAGCGGGTACCTGCTGAGTCCACTTGCTCAGAGTGATTGCTTGACCTGAAGCCACGGTTGAGTTTCAGTTTGCTTCATGAATACAGGGGAGGCTGTAAGGGAAAACAGCTTGGATAAGACCATCATGCCTTTGGTAAAATGCATAGGAGATGTGGTCCTGCCCATCTACCTCTGCCTGGGCTCACTGGCTGTTTACTGAGACAGAGATACCACCTAAGAGACTCCCTGTTAGTCCCTATGAGACACAGGGACTAACCGTGTGTGTGTGTGTGTGTGTGTGTGTGTGTGTGTGAGATATGATGTGTGCAGGGTGGGGGTGGGGCTTCTGTGGTCCATAGTACACATGTGGCAGTCAGAGGGCATCTTTGTGGAGTCACCTCTCTCCTTCTATCTTTCCATGGGTTCTAGGAATTGAACTCAGGTCACCAGGCTTGCACAGGGAGTACTTCACTCTGCCGTACCCACCCCTCCGCCCATGCTCTTTGTAAAGGAAAGCCCTCTACAGGTAGCTTTTGCTAAAGATGGTGATGATGACAGTAATTTTGCCTCTTAAAGTGACATTCTAGTAATCTTTTTTTTTTCTAGATCATCTCCTGAGACCGCAGCAGCGAAACTGCATGGTCCCAAGAACTGCACGACTTTCTAGGAGTCTACTATTTTTGTTCTCCTCTGAAAGTCCGTGATTTTTAGAAATCCAAGGAGCTTGAGCTGTCCACCCATCCCTAGATATATCCTGCTATCAAGGAGCTTGAGCTGTCCACCCATCCCTAGATATATCCTGCTATCAAGG
>NC_022034.1:16680294-16698353 GCF_000317375.1 Microtus ochrogaster | reverse complement strand
CTGTCCACCCATCCCTAGATATATCCTGCTATCAAGGAGCTTGAGCTGTCCACCCATCCCTAGATATATCCTGCTATCAAGGAGCTTGAGCTGTCTACCCATCCCTAGATATATCCTGCTATCAAGCACATTCCGCTGTCTAGGTTGTCCACCTCAGTTAACCTTTCGGTGAGGATTCACAGGTCCAGGGAAAGTGACCAAGTCCCCGCCTTAACTCCTCCTACTTCCTAGCTGTGCCATTCACCCTTGGCCTCAATCTCTGCCAGGTAGGAGCAGTACGAGAGTTGCTACCAGGTGTCCACTACATCATGGGCTCAGTGAGCTTGAAGCACGCATGGAACTACTTGCAGCCTTCACGTTTTAGGAATTCAATATAATGCTTGTAATAATATCAGAATTTAGAGATCAGAGACAGCAAGGTTATGAATTCAAGATCAGCCTAGGATACCCAGTGGTAAGTCCCTGTGCTACTCGACTATCCCCACCCAAAGGAAAGAAAGAAACTCAATACGGAGTTTTTTCATTCTAAGTGTGGTGCTCAGTAAACGTCCTTCGAATCAATGGATAGAACCTACGGGCGGCTTCCTAGATGTGAGAGACTGATGTCCATCCAATTGCAACACCGAATTTGTTCTAAAAACATAAAAGGGAGCTATTCCTGCCAACTGAACATTGCACCTGCCAAAAACATTCCTACTTTGTGATCCGTAGGGAAAGAGAAGACGGAATGCCCCCAAGGCCCAGCTCTTCATCTCTCTATTGCCCCTTCTTTATATCTCTAAGTAGGGTCACCCCTTTGTGAGGAACAAGGTCTTGCTGAGACGAGCCTTTCTGAAACCATGCGATGCACGCTTTGTGTCTGCCTTCACATTGTAAGGTCAGGTGGAAGGGTGAGATGCGTAGCTCAGAAGAGCAACTGCTTCTTTAGCACACATGAGATTCTGGGTTACTTCCTGGCGTCATTACTCCCAAAGAGAAGGGCTTTGATCTGCTGTTGGGCAAATGCTCCTAATCTATGCACACATGGTTTGGATGCTAAATTTCGAATTCAGGCCGAGGACCTAAGATAGGCTCTCCAGTACTGGTCCTGTATATGTTTAGTGTCACAAGCTTGCAATAGTAACTGTATTATAGTATGACTTTAATTCTCGAGGGTTAGGGAGCTCTCTTGTTTTGCTTCACATCGTTGATCCCTCAGTGCTGGAATGTGCAATGCTTTTCCTTGTTGTCACATTTAACTCTCACACCAACCCAGCAATCATATGACTCCCATTATATAAAGGAGGAAATTAAGGCTTCATACAAATAAATGATAGGGTCCTACGCAGTTTCCAAGGTGGCAACCTAGTCTTAGGAGACAAAAGTCCACCTAATCTTCAAGTCCATGCTATCATCAGTATTTGATAGCGAATATTTGTTTCTGAAGCATTTTGCTGTTATGAACCTTGTCCTGGAGCAATAAACTGAGCTCCTATCCCAGGAGATAGCATACAGCCCCCAAGGCCCAGTCTCTCTGCAATGACGACACCCGACTTACAGAAGTTTCCTGGCTCCTGATGCAAATTCAAGGTGATAACACGTATGCACGTTCACCTTCATCAATGCAGACTGTTGCGTGACATGCGCAAATAATTACTTAGCTGTATTGTGAAATCCTGCGAGGAAAGAGAGCAAGGTTTGAGGTTCAGTGTGGTGCTAGGAGTGCAGTGTGAGGTGGTCTCCTGGTGCCTGGGAAGAGCTCAGGGTGTGCAGACGGAAGTGTGAGTGGAGGGAGCCTCTGGGCATGCCATAAAGCTCCCCTGTGAGGTCGGGGTGGCAATGAGGTATTAGAAGAAGTCAATCGGCTTCTTCCTGAGGTGCCAGTGTGCCTTGGGGGATGTTCTCCGGTGGGAGATGGCAGGGGGCTAGGTAAAGCCCTGCCTCTTCTAGTGCAGAAGCCGTCAAATGTCTCGTTGGTATACCCTGTCACTCCATTTTCTCAACTACAGCCTCTAGGGATGTGATCTGGCTCTAGCCTCTCACTTAATGTCAGCAATTCTCAGTTCTTTGGGGGTTCTCCTTGCTGAGAATAGACATTAATAGGGCACAGTTTTCACCTGCCCTCCTTTGTTGCCTTAAAGACAATCACATGACCTTTTGGTCACTGCTTATTGGGAGCAGAGGAGGCGGATGGAGAGGAGATAGCAGTGCTGAAACCTCCAGCTGCGTAAGGTAAGTCAGCTTGCTAAGTGGCTGGTGGCCCTGGTTGCTGCCCTTCTCTGGAGTGTTGACATGACACGTTTTTGTTGTTGTTGTTGTTGTTGTTGTCAAGATTTCTTATTCCTCGGTTCTTGTCAAACCCTTTGCTTGTTTGGGGGCTATCAGCTAAATTCTCTAAATGGACCGATTAGGGTTAGGGTTAGGGGTGACCCCCTTCTCCATGTGCTTCAGAAGAGCCACCCTGGTCCTTCTGCACTTGGGATATACTTGTTGAGACCCTCCTCCCTCTGTGCTCCCCGAAAGAGTTTCATTGGGGTATTTGCTTTGAGAATTGTGATAAATATTCTTAAGAACTTGACAAGGAACTTTAAGTCCCTCTGTAGGATGATAGTCATCTTTTGAACTCTGTTTTTTTATTTGCTACAATCAACAATTCATTAGGATTTGCTTTATTAAAACATCACAAAGAGAGGGAACCTTGTAAAGCTGGTCATATCATGAATACAAGAATCTGGTTTTGCATCTTTTTGTGTAAAGCTATGTCACATCTGTAAATTCTTCCCCAATAAGTGATTTTTGGAAATCCCATTTGCATGGAATCTCTTATTGGAAAAGATGTAGTTCAATTTGACTTGCTTATTAAATTCTTAATTTTGTCCGGGAATGAGCAATAACCACAAAGCTCTCCTGTGGCTCATTAAACTCGGTGCTAAGAATCTGCTGCAGACCCGATGGGGAGCCCTGGGCGCCAACATGGGGCTTCTGCTCAGGGCTGCATGGTTGTACCCTGGGAAGGACCTGGTACCCATCCGTGTTAGGGATGCAGTGCTGTGTTTGATTGAACGCAATGCATTCTTTGTTCTCTAGAAGATTTTTAAGAATCAGATGTGAAAGTTTAGGCACATACCATGATGCTTGATTGCTCCAGACTGACTGTGACATGTGCTTAATTAATTGAGTAGGAAGTGAGGTATCTTTGATAGGGATGAGCTCCGTGGTGTGGAAGTACCCAGAGGAGAAGTTAATTCTGATTGGCAGAGAGGAGTTTGGGACAAGAAGTGACACTTGGCCTTCACCCAGAAAAAAGGGCAATGGTGCCCTAGGAAGATGTTAGGGGGTGGAAGACTCTAATCCAAGGTATGGAACAATCACTTAGGGGAATAAGGAGTTGGTCTTAGAGGAAGATAGGTAAAAGGTATGCAAGGGGGAGTTAGCAAGAATTTAGGACTGTGGAGTTAAATGCCATTTTAAGGACTTCGGATTTCATACTGTAGGCATTAAAGATTTTTGTGCGAGGTTGTAATGAAACGATGCCTTCACTTTGGAAGTCCTGTGCAGATTGAAGTTTTTGGTTGAAGAGTGAGCACATCAATTTGAAGGTGATTGGAACAGCTCAAGAGAGGTGAACTATTAATTTAAGTGGGCAATTTAACAGATCTTTTAAGGACTCAATTTTCAAATTACAATTGTTGATGGAGGTTAAAAGAAAGGCTTTCAAAATGGTTAATAGAGAAGTGGGATGGGTATCAAAAGACGTCGCCACAAAGTGGTCCTGGTGATACAAGCCTTCATCCCCAGGTACTCAGGAGGCCGAGGCAGGAGGATCACTCACGGAAGATCTTGGTGGGTCACAGAATGAGTTCAACACCAGCTATGAAATTCGATAATACCATTCTCAAAATGAAAAGTTAGGAAAGGGTGGGGAGCGTAGTTTTGTAGTAGAGGGTTTGCGTAGAACATGCAAGATCCTGTGTTCAGTTTCCAGTAACAGATAGCCAGACACGCGTGCACACTGAGTATTCTGTTATCTCCACAATGGCAAGATGGATCTAACGACAGAGCTGCTATAAGACTGTGTTCAGGGATCACTAGGGACTAAATAGCACACTTCATATGTGGGATTGTTTTATGGCAAAATAGTCTCATTTTGATCAGCTATAGATTCATAGCCTAATAGCTCCTTTTTGTATAAGATGGAGGCTGCTGCAGTTATTATAATTTATTCATACTTGTCAAACATGTATTCTACATTGAGTTCTTGAGCAACTCTCTGACTTCGGAGGCCTAATTCCCTAGCAAATGGTGGAAGGCATGACGCAAGGGGTGTGATTCCCATGCGGGTACGAAATTATGCTTCTGTCTTCAGCAGCTTCCATTTGGAACAGCAAGTTAAGCCATTAGCATATGCACAATTAAGCCCATAGGTGCCTGTCTGGGAGCGGAAGATGGCAGATGCTATCGGAGGCTCTGTTTGGGAAGGGAGCCTGTTAAACCTCTTGTCACTGTTGATAATTTCAGACTGCTGGAGTTTGGAGCCAAGGGCAGCAATTGGAGGGCCAAAGAAGAGGAGTGGGAGACTGTTCTTTCTCCTTTCCTCTTCTTTGCTGTCTTTTAAAGGAGGAGGGTATTGTAAAGGTTAGGGTGGCGGTTATGTAAGAAAACAAGGCAAGGGTTTATTAGGGACAGGAGTCAGCAGGAAACACTAAGCACATTCGGTACCAGTTAGAATGAACCTTGAGGGTTGCTGAGACGTGCTGAGAGTGTCCCACTGTAGCTGATGCCTGACTCTCCTGCTTTGAGCAGGGACGGACATACAGGGGAGCAGTGACATGGTGACACTCTTCGGGACGAACACTGCTCATGTTGCTTTAGTGTCCTGCCCTCCAGCCCACTGAACTTCACAAATCAAAGGAAGAGCTGCTTCAAATCTAGTTAGCAACAATAACAAGGAAAGATTCATAGAAAAACGTTTTCTAGGAAAGGAAAAAACCAGAAACCAAAAGTCAGCTTACTGTAGCGCTCATGTTGCATAAGCAGGATTCAAGTGCTGGGTTATTAATCACCCAGAACAGTTCACAAATTATTGTGTCCAGATGAGACAGGCCCTGGGTCCCCTGTCTCACCATCTGGACCCTGTCCATCCCACTCCTCCCTCAATACTTGGAGTAGAAGGGACATTTAAACGTGCCAATTTTCTCCTTGTGGGAAGTCTTTTTGTATGTTGAGCAAGGAGAAGGATTTACGTTATTACACAGAAGAAGGCTGGGGGCTCTCCAAGGCCTCAATTTGTTGGTAGGAAATCCTAGCATCTACTACCACTTCTATTTGGAACTTGAGTACCTCGGGCAGGTTTGTAGATATATAAAAGTATGGTTATTAGGCTGCACTTGACCTCTTCATCCAGTTCCTCAGCTCAAAATTTATTGCCTGCTTTTTTCCCCCTTTTTATTTATCAAACCTATCCTCAGAGGAGAGGTATTTTCTGTAGCCACAAGAAAACATCTGTGAGCTCAAACCTTAGAGGCAAAGAGCCAGTGAGAACATTTGGCATGTGAAGCTCAGGTTACAGGAGAAGAGAATTAATCAAGGAAACCCTTAAAACTACGAAGAAGGCAAGTCAGAAATGTCTCTTATCGCTGGCAGGCTGAAGTTCTGAGTTCGTAGTAATTAAGAGATGTCAGAATCCACAATGAATCAAGTAGGAGTGTCGTATTCTGGTAACTTTGGAAGCTGGTGTCGGTCCTGACTGCCAGGATTTATGGTAGATTATATAATGGAATCCCGAGTTCTGAGACATCAAAGGAAAATCCTGGCTCTTTTGGCACTCACTCTCTTAGGTCAAGCTTACACAGCAGCGAGCCAAGTGGAGGGTTGAGTAGTTATCTGAAGTAGGCGGTAGAGACGGCCAAACCAGATAATGCATAACCAGAAAGTCACTGTGGAGGGAGAAGCGGGGACTCAAATAGGAAAAAGAGCGAGGGTAGAATGCCAGGAAACTTGGTCAATGTCCACAGTCCAGCTCCACTGGACAACAGCCAGTGCCTTGCTTCACGTAGCTGTTCAGAACCAGTCTAAAACACCAGGGCAGCATTTAAAAGTTTATTACTAAGGTGGTTGCACGCTTGTGCAAGTTTTTTCCATATCAATGATATTATTGGTGATTGTGTCTAATCCTAAGTATCTCTGGTGAATGCAGCTCACTCTCTCAGGCGCTGGGTGGAAGTGGTAGAGGGAGCCCACACCATCTAATTTAACATGGGGCAAAGGTTTCTTGCAGAAAGTTGTTGAGTATCATCTTGGACTAGCTTTTCTCCCGTTCACAGTGCATGTGCTTTTCCCATTGAAAACACTGCTGCTTTCTAGCACTTGGGGTTCATTATGTTTCATGCAACACCACAAAGAGCAACACGACGCCAGTAAAATCTAGTGGCCCTACAACAGCCAAATATAGATGAAGCAGAAGAAAATGACTGAAAAAAAAATAACTTCAGGAGAATGTTGGAGGCCCTTAAAGAGGAAATGAGAAATTCCCTCAAAGAAATTGAGGAAAAGACAAACAAAAAATTGGAAGACATCAACAAATCCCTTAAAGAAACCAAGAAAAAGCAATAAAACATAGGAGAGAAACTATTCAAGACTTGAAAACTGAAATAGAGACAATAAAGAAAACACAAGCCGAGAAAATTATAGAAACAGAAATCATGAGAAAATGATTAGGAACCACAAATGCAAGCATAAACAGCAGAATAAATGAAATGGAAGAGAGAATCTCAAACACTGAAATACAATAAAGGAAATAGACTCATTGGCCAAAGAAAACATTAAATCTAACAAAAGCTTAACACAAAATATCCAGGAAATATGGGACACCATGAAAAGACCCAACCTAAGAATAATAGGTATAGAAGAAGGAGTTCATCATGTTTATAAGTCTGTATCATTTTAATTTCAATAGAACACAAGAAAGAAGTGTACAAGCACACAGAACAAGGCTTGGATTACGTTAGTTCACACACACACACACACACACACACACACACACACACACACGGTAGAATCAGTGTGGTGTTTGCTTCTTCTGTTTGATATGGAAACCACAAACCACCTAATTTGAGCAGGTGTTTCCCATCCTGAAATACAGCCATTGACCCACCGTTGTTCTGTGTAAATCTGTCAGTGTGGACCGGCTACTTCCGAGGACTCATTCACTAGTAGACGGTCCACTTGGTCTCTTTTAATTTGGGGAAAAGTTTATGGGTAAGGCCCACTGTCTCTTATGATTAGGAAATAAAGATACCCTAACCTTTCAGATGGACCAAATATTGGAAAGGCAAACAAGTTTTCCCACTCTGCTGTATCTTGTACATTTTACCCATAACCCAACATTTTAAAAACGTGAACTTGGCACCATTTTTTTTCCCTTCAGAAGCTCAGGATCATATTTGCAATGGCCCATGGATGTGGTCATAATATATTGTATGAATGTATGAAACTGTCAAGAAATAAAAAGACGGAAATGTTTTGAAATTGGAAGTGGCTTCATAACCTTGTGGTCACGATGTACTAACAACCACAGAATTGTTAAATGAGCAAATTGTGTGCCAAGTGAATTACTAACCAATAAGGATTTTATTTAAAAATGGCCAGGGAAATATTTCTGAAGTACTCCTAAAGAGTCTGTTGAAATCTCTTGTAATAAAGTAACAATGCAAGAACAATTTTGTATCCAAGATAAGAAAGCTGTGAGGGTGGTGAGCTAAACTGTATCCTGGGTGGTATCGCAGTACCCGCCCTTAGCTCTGCAGCAGTGAACACACTTCCACCCTATTGTCATGTCTGTGTGGCCAACCAATAGTGCACAGCTGAAGAGGTGTGTTCTGGACCTGAATGCTTGCTTCCAAATACTGTGGGCAATGGGTTTTGGTTCTAATGGTAAAAATAGAAGTCATCCCAGGAGTCTGAGTTCAGACAGTGAGTCCTGGCCTGTGCAAGAATGAATCAATGTTATTAACTATGTCAGTGGTCAAGAACGCATGTCCTACTTAGTTTTTGTCTTGAAGTGTGTTTGTGTGTACTTGTATGTTCACATGTGTATGGACTCCCTGTGTATGCAGGGATAGAAATCTGGTTTTTACACTTGTGTGTCAAATATTTTCTCCACTGAGCCCTCTCCTCCAGCACACTGCTTTGTGTGCATTCATGGTGTGTGTGTGTGTGTGTGTGTATGTATGTATGTGTGTGTATGCATATGTGCCTGCATACTCGTTCATGTGCAAGTATTCAGGAGCAAGTGTCTGTGTGCACATGCGTGTGGGCATGTGAGGACAAAGTCAGCTGTTGTTCCTCAGGTGATGTTGGTTTTTCGAGTCAGGATCTCTTATTGACCTGGAACCTACCTAAGGGATCCACTGTCTCGCTCTCTCCAGTTCTGTGATTACCAACATGTGCCACCATGCCTGGCTTATTTTACATCGGTTCTGGGGCATAGATACTTAAAAGTCAAGTATTTTACTGGCTGGGTGATCAGTTTAGCCCTTTATTTTGTGCGTGAATGTAGTCAAGGAGTTGGATGTGAGCTGATATTTGGAACTTTGAGACACATCCCTTTTTAATCAGCTTGTTTCGTGGAAATGGAGGTCCCAAACCGGCATTCACCAATGGAATCCTTTGAGATTACCCGGATCTCTTCTGCCTTCCTGTTAACAGACACAAGGAAGAGGTTGCCCGCAGAGGCACAAGCATAAGCATCTTTTAATATAATTTGTGCCTGAGCATTCGGTCTCAGCTTGGCTCTCCCAGAAAGAATGCAAATAGTGATCTCAGTGGAACTGCCAGGAGATAGGTGTGGACGTGCTAGTTTCTCCTTTTTGTTTCTTGGCTTCTTCCTTGATACATAAAGCCTAATCCAGACGCGAGTTTGGGGAATGAGTTTTCAATGCTTACTGCCTGAATAGCAGTCTGCAGTGATTTGAGTTGAAGTTAAGAACCACTGGCCCTGTGTGGTTGAGCCTTCTTCCCTTTCCTTCTCTTCTGTCTTCTCTCCCCCTCCTCCCTCTTCCCCTTTTCTTCACTCCTGGTCTCCTCTCTGCCTTTTCCTTTCCCTCCCCTTCTCCCCTCCCCTCTCCTTTCTTTCTCCTCCCCCTCTCCTTTACTCTGTTACCTTCCCCCTCTGACTTGCCTCTCTTCTTCCCTCCCCTCCTTTCCTTTTCTCTCCCCTCTCTCCCCACTTCCCTTTTCTTCCTTCCCCTCTACATTTCCTTTCTAGGCAGGCATGGAATCCAGGGTCTGGCACCCTCAGGGAGGTTGCTCTACCACTTCCGAGCTACCAGCTATGTCCCTCTCCAGCCCTGACTTTACCCGCTATCAGGGAGAGTCACCATGAGGACTGCCTGCCCCAAATACAGATGTTTTGAAACCTTTTAAATTGTATTTTTTTTTTCTCTCAAAGCTTTACAATAGCTGCCAGCCAGTGAAAACCTTTCTTTCTTTGAAGTCCCTTCCCTCTTCCATTGCTAATTGAGCGACCCTGGTAAGAAGGACGTGTGTGTGAATTTTTTAACCCTAAAGTGGAGAATAGACTTTTGCTCCCAGTTGCTACCTCACCACAGCCTCTCAATAACTGAGAATCTGCTGCACTGGACTCAATTCTCAATTTTTAACTAGTTCTTTATTCTTAATTGTTATCGAGCGAGAGCTTGATACAAGAACGTATGTCGTGTAGGTTGACCAGCAGCCATTATGCGTGTATTATGGACACCGGTCACAGCATTTTTTTACTTAAAAATTAAGACCGCAAATGTCTTAGGAACTTTCAAATCCGTCTCTCACTTCCTCACAGAGCATTTTTGAAGCGGCTCACAAACCTTTTGGAAGGCCATGCCTCTATTACAACAAAAGTCCACATTGTCACCATGGGCAGCTATGTTTATTTGCAGTTTCTGAAGCCAGTAGCAGGCATGCAACATGAAACAGTAAAAGCCCCTCTGGTTTGCAAATATCATGCTAACCTTCACAGCTCTCAAACGCTAGGGAAATCTGAGTCAACGGAATAGTATGTAGGTTTATTTTTATATAACCTGCCTGAACTGTGAGGGAGGCGTGGACCTGGGCTTGCCTGCCAATCTGAGCTGCCAGTGAACTAAAGCTGGTCTCACTGAGGGCCGGACTGGCGGGCTTTGCTCAGCATGCTAACTTCCTACTTGTGGAACTGGGCAGCTCGGGGTGTGGAGGTGGGGAGGCTCTTCAGGAAAGCTTCTGTTGAGACCGCATCTGCCCAGCTGTGTAGGAAATGAAAGGTTCTAGCAAAGCCTTTGCTTAGTGACTAATCAGAATGTTAAACAATTTTCTGCCAAGTCTGGGCTTAGTCACCGTCCTCAGAAGCGCTGTGGGACTGGTCAAGCAAGTCTTCAGAAGGTATAGATGATCAACTGTCCTCGGGCACCAGAAACCCTCTGAGCCCCTGGCTGCAAAGACATGGCTGGCCCCAGGCTGTTTAGGAGCGCCCCCCACACCCCAGCAATTCTGGTTTATTAAATTAAGCGGTTACAGTTCTGATCCCTCCATTAGAAGTCTGGGCAGCTGTGAATCTGCCCTGAGAATCGCAGTAGAGCTATGGGGACGATGGCTGCTTCTTATTTCCAGGAAGACAGCGCCTGTAGCTGTTTGCCAGCTCGGGGCGGGCAGCTAGTTTGATTCTTCTTTTGGATAGCGAGCAGAGAGACGATGAAGAGAAAGGAAAGGGGGGAGGGTTTGACAAATAAATACGTCCTTTATCTTGATGCGGATGTGCCCAATAGGATATGCATTGACGCATGCCAACCTGGGGATACGGCGCCACAGTTTTCAGTGTACGTTACTTCTCTCTCTCCTCCTCCTCTCTCTCTCTCTCTCTGTGTATGATATGCACATGTCTCTATGGATATGTGTATGTTAGTACCCATGCTCATGTGTGTGGAGGCCAGAGGTCAAGGTCAGGCAGCTTTCCTTATTTTTCTCCACCTTAGGTTTGACATGGAGGCTCTCACTGAATATGGAAACCACTGACTTGGCTAGGATGGCGGTCAGTGAGCGCCAGGGACCAGCGCACCCCTGCCTCTTGGTGCTGGAATTGCTCACAGCCTTTGTGGGTGCTGGAGATTGGAATTCCTTGTCCTCAGGCTTGGCTGACAAGTGCCTTCCCCGTGGAGCCATCTCCGAGCCCTGTACTTGTGTGTGTTTCTGTGCACACGACAGTCTCTGAGTTGTCTTGTGTTTTTCTTCTTCTCCTGAGGTCCTGGATTAAAACTTAATTCCAGAACGTGGTGCTATTGCTAGGATTTTGGTAGAAGTCTGGAAACCAACAACAACAAACCCAAAACAACAAAACAACAACAACAACAACAACAGCAAAAAACCCCAAACCAGCAACCACCACCACCACCACCACCACCACCACAACAACAACAATTAACCAAACACCAAGGTTCAAGATACTATTGAACTCATTTGGCTGAGTAACTGTGCCATTTTGATTTTATATTTGCTGGGGCTAAAAAATAACTCAGAGCTTCTTTCTCTAGTTCCCAAGTTTTTTTTTTTTAAAACTCTGTTAATATTAAATTCTCCTCTAAACTAGTAACTCTAAAGGGCCGAAAAATAGCACTGAGACTATGTCAATAGATTGATGCAGAGCCGACATGTGGGACGGCCTCCTCCTCCTTCTTTAAAGCAGTTTTTCTACAGATAGGAGACAGCTCTTTCAAGTCCGCTCTCTTTGCAGCCTGTTTTGAACCTTACTAGATTAACGGACTTGTCAAATCTTTAGCGTCATCCTCTGCCTTTCATCCTGGGCAGAATATCTGAGGAGAGGGTTCTGAAGAAGGGGGGCTTCCTTCATCTTTCTCATGGCTTCAGACATTTCAGTCTTCATCCCCCGTCACTGGAGGCCAGTGGCGAGGCAGAGCAGAGCGGAGCATCAGGGCATAGAGGGCAGAACCCAGCAGAAAGGCTCGCCTGTGGCATGAAGGGAGCAGAGGAAGAGGTACAGGGAGACAACGGGGACAAAGTTTATCCTTCCAAGGTGTGCATCCGGTTTCCTCCAAATGGGCTCTACCACCTGATTCTGCCACCACCCAACAATGCCATCAGATTGTGCAGCTGGCAATGGACTGATCCATTAAGGAAGGTAGAGCCACTTCTAACTAGTGCCACAGCTGGGGACCAAGCCTTTACTCCATGAGCTCTGGAGGGGTACATCATAGCCAAGCCATAATAGTATTCATCCATCGCAGGATTTCCTAGTGCATTGTCTTTTACAAAGAGCAGCTCATATGGTCATGCACAGTTCTAAGATCAATGGCAGGGTACCCACACCTGCTAGTATTGTCAACCAAGCTTCAGAGGGATTGCGACATTTCCTGCAGATGCCTCTTCGGGAGGTCCGTGACAAGATGAACATGGGAAGATCCCTCGGGATCTTGGCCGTTGCAAATTGGGGTTTGGGTTATGAGTGCAGGCAAAAATTTTAGTTGACTGAGAGAGATAAGAACACTGTGAAAAAGAAGGACCTTGTCCCTGGAAGAACTTGTCATCAGTCTGGAAGAAGGAGCTCAGGCTTTGCTGTGAATTAGCATTCCTGTCTCTCTGGTGTGGGACAGAATTCTGTGATGGCCTGTCTTCTGTTTAGGGCGTGTCACTTAGTCTCTGAGTCTGAGTCTTTCTTCCTGAGGCTTTATCCCTGTTTATCGTCACAAGTACAGTTTCCTGTCTGCAGGAGATACCTAATAGAGTTGACATACACTCTTTCTATCTCCCATCCATCCATCCATCCATCCATCCATCCATCCATCCATCCATCCATCCATCCATCCATCTTCAATCATATATCTATTATCTACCAGTTTTGCTTAGCAAAAAGACTATTACCCAGTGTCTTCATTCACTAAACTCAATCCCATGCTGGCTTCTCTCCTATTGGCGAAGTTGTGTCATGGAATTTCGTCTCAAACCTGAAAGGCAAAGGGACCCTTTGGCCAGCAAATTCTGGTCACACAGCTCGGTTTTGCTTTCCTACTGAGTTCTGACATGGACTACTGGAACATGTTGTCTGGGGACTTCTGGAAACATGAATTAAAGATGGCGGTGACTCAGATGCACATAGGCTACAGAGGAAAGGAGAATCCACAAAATTGGAAAAATCACACACGGGTAGTCAAGAACCGACTGCAATATAACAATGTGTGTTCCTTTCCGCTAATAAACCTGTCACCATTATGTCTCTTCATTCTCTGTTTGGGACAAATTACTTAGTGAGTTTATTTCTGTTCTCACTGGTACCTGTTTGCCGTGGTTTTCTCCAGGCTCTCATCTCGTCTCTGAGTGAATTGAATCCCAAAGAATGTATTCTAGTGTCGCTCCTGGTAGCCCTGCCTTTATGTGGGATGGCAAGAGTAAGAGGCTTCTTTTGTTAATTTGTTACTAACAGGAAGTCAAAGAGCACTTTGGTGATGGTCGATTGAGCCTCTAAGATTGACTTTGGTTTATGTAATTTATTCTCGCCCAGGCAACAGCACTGCACAGTTAAGTAGACTGTTTTTCTACTCACATTGTTGACCTGACATGTAGTCGTAAATAAGACCAGAATGTTCTGTCTAGTCTGGAGCTCTATGTATACAAATGGAGATCTTAGTCATCTGTCACTTTGGGTGCCATGATGCCGGAGAAGGACTCTATTCTGTTAAGAACATGCGTGGATCTATCTAAGTCTCTTGTCTTCTTACTACAGCCTTCGGCCATTGTCTTTTATTTACACTTCAATATGGTCCTGTCCATAAAAGTGTAAATGGTATTTTGCTGACAGCTGCAAGTCTCTACAGAACAGTGTTCTGATGTCCTCCATCCGTGCATACAGAACACATGTCTTCAAATCACTTCAGCAACAGGAGAGATGGTCTACTGTGCTTAAAGAAATGGGCCTATGTTTCTGATGGTCAATTCTTTAATTTCACTGGGCAGTGGGAAGATATGGCAAGAAACCCCTCACCCCCACCCTTTGTTTTTTGAATCAATCAAGAAGCAAGCTCCTTCTGAGGGAAAAGCAGGAGGATGTAAGCCACGGAGCTGCTGTTTACCTTGCTGGCATCTTGTCCTTCCAGGTAGATTTGCCGGGATAAGAGCCAGAGTTTACAGGTTGTCCTTCTGTGCCCAAGAGGAGGCAGGGTCCCTTCCACAGGCTTGTTTACCTTCCCACACTGCTGCTTCGTCTGTGTTGTGAGAGCCCTTCCCACCCAGGAGGAGCCACAGAGGGAGATGACGGAGCTTCCGGTAGGGAGCCCTCACCCACACTGTAGGAATCTGTGTCACTGGACAACCGAGAAACGATGAGAAAAACCGTCGCTGGGTTTAGACCACAGTAAGACTGTGTGAAACCTCTCCGAGAACTGCCTTGAGGTTCAGCTTCCAAACGCGATGCTTTGTGCTGTGATAGGCTGGAGCCATGGCAGCCTGGGGAGCGATAGACTTTCACGGGTCTGCAGAGCCTTGTGAGACACAGTACAGACGACCCAGAGACCCTGGGATTCTCTCAGGCTGCTGGAGCACCGGAAGAAGGCGGTGCCTCTGAACAGTTTTCATTTCCCCAGGAAATCATTGCCTTGCTCAGACTTCCCTTTGGAAATGATCATGGCACTTTTCCTACCGTAGGATGCCGGTTCCACGGAGCCACTTTAGCGAAGAGACTAGAACTTGTCTACGTTCTCGTCAGCCACGAATAATCACTGACACTTTAGTATGTTTTATTTTAGTTCTCTCTTCATAATATGTATATAGGCATATATTTGCTTATGAATATTGAATATAGTAACAACGTTTTCATGTTTAGACAACATGTTAATAAGCTCATGAAAATCCAAGATCTAACATGATTTCCATTTTTACATATGGTACAGAAAGCATATAGATACCTAATATCTATATCTGTAAAATGTGTACATGTAGACACATTAAAATTATATTGTATTTTGTAAATTTACCTAACACTAAAATTTGTTTAGTTGCTTGTGTATTTTGATAAGTTTAACTGTCTACATCTCTTTTTTTTTCTTAAAAAGAATCCCTAAAAGCAAAAATATAATATCAAAAGGAAAACTCTTTTCCCACTTTCTTTTAAAAAGAAAATTACTATGTGGCAGAAACTCATTAAAAAAAAAAAAACTCAAGTGGGGCTTGAGAGATGACTCAGAGGTCCAGACTATATGCTGCTCTTCCGGGGTCCTGTATCGCTTCCCAGCATCCACCAGGATTTGCTTGTAGATGTCTATAACCTTAGCGCAGAAGGATCTGACGCCATCTTCTGGCCTCCAGAGGCACTGCACTCATGTGTACAAACCCATACACATACAAATAATTAAAACGTTGTTTTTTGAGACAGGGTTTGCTCTGCGTAGTCCTGGCTGTCCTGGCACTTGCTCTGTAAACAAGGCTGGCCTCAAACTCACAGAGATCTTCCTTTCTCTGCCTCCCGAGTGCTGGGATAAAGGGCATAAAAATATTCCAAGCAAAAATTATCTGTAATCCCACTTAGAAATAAAATCTCTACTTTATTTAGCTGTGTTACTTGTGTGTAAAACTAGCCAATTATAGTATTATAGTGTGCAGAATTTCATTTTCTACATTTTGTTTGTTCCTGTATCGTGCATGTTTTTTGTTAGGCTGCAGCTCCCCCCCCCCTTTTCTTTGTAGTATTTTCTTATTCTACTAGTTTAAACCTATTCTTTGGCAATTGCATATGTGTATACAATGTATCTTGTCCATCCTGCTTTCAAGTCCCCTTGGTGCTCTCTCTGGAGCCCTCCAGCACATCACCATTCCACCCTCATGTCCTCTTCCTTTTTAGTGCAACCCATGGAATCCCGTCAGTGCTGCCCGCACGAGCATGGGTGTTGAGCTATCCTCTGGAGTGTGGGCACTCTACAGTGGTGGCACCCCTCAAGAAAATGATTCCCCCTTCTCTGGCAGGCACCACTGGCCTACAGCTCCTCAGCTAAGCGTGGAGTCTCCTGAGCCCCTCCCACTCATGCTGGATGCTGACTGGCTTGATCTGTACAGGTCTTGTGCAGGTAGCCACAGCTGTGGTGAAGTGATGAGTGCAGTGGCTAGGTCACGTCCAGAAGACAGCATTCACATCAGTCCCCACGCTTCATCTTTCGCACACCCCAGTTCCCTGAGCCCATCCTGTGAGGGCTCAGCACCCGTGGTCACTTATTCTCAACACTTTGGCCAGTGATGTGTCCCTGCGTCGGCTGCTGCCCACTGCAGAAGAGATTTCTTTGACTAAGGCTGAGAGCATCGCTGCTCTATGGGCATAAAGACAAATGTTTAGAAGGCAGTTTGCTGGGTCCCATGGTTTCCCCTTCTCTTTAAAAATCAGGCTGCCACAGCAAATAACCGCAAACACTTATTCTTGGCTATTGGGGGTTTGGGTTTCACGGTGTAGATGTTCAGATGTAGGACTGCTGGTTCAAAGTATGTGTGTATTTCTAATATTTAATGGCTTTTTCCATTTTATTTTCTAAAAATGTTATAGTAAATCCACTAGGAATGGTTGAGAGTATCATTTTCTTTATATATCCACTAGAATTTTCCTCAACCAAAACAAACAAACAAAATACAAAGCCTAGAACGCTTCTCTTCCTACTTTCTAACTTTTCAATAGTGTGATGGGTGTTATTAATCCACTTTTCATATTTTTTTATTAATGGAGCTATTTTTGCACAGTGTTCTTCTTCTGGATTTTGTAACTGTCAGTTAGTTATGTGTGTCCTTGACCCTTTCTCTCCAGTATAGTTGCTTATTTTTTCCTAATTTATGGCTGTAATTTACATATACATACATATGCATATTAAAAGCTATCAGACAAACTTGTATTTATCAACTGAAGCATTCTGTCTGTCTTAAATTGTATTGAGTTTCATTTATGAAATTTATTTTTAAACATTTTATTCATGTGTATGTGTTTATGTCATCTGCCTCCTTTCCTTCATAATGTCTTAAAATATGTATACACTCTGAGGAGAAAACAGCTAATTAATATAATGCTTTGTCTCACAAAGTTTTTGTGATGAGAACACAAAATTGTATTTCGCAGTACTAAGTGTGAATGCAGTATAGTGTTATTGTTTATTTTTTGCTTGGTATGTAAGGATACAAGATAACAAACTAGGCAATGCCTTGTAGTAATCACGTGCTGTATTTTATTTAAGACTTATTTTAATTATGCAGGTGTGTGTGTGTGTGTGTGTGTGAGAGAGAGAGAGAGAGAGAGAGAGAGAGTCAGTCTGTGTGTCTATGTCTGTTTGGATATGGACACACGAGTAACAGTGTCTTCAAGTTTCCTTCTGAATCCATTTTAAAAATTATTTTATCAACGGGACTAAGAGGCCACAAAAGGAACCCCAGTTCCCCGTAACCCACATACCTTTCTGAACACGGGTGAGCTGGACTTGACCTTATCAGCTGTAACCTTGTCAGGTGCCCCCCCCCCATCCCCTGAAGAGCCCTGTGACCTTATTTACTCACCCCTTAAAGATCAGGCTTCACCCCTCCCATCCCAGGTGTGACTGTTGTAAAGGCAACGATGTGTGATTTTGTTTGATTATTCTATTTCTACTGTGACTTTTTCTTTCTTTCTTTCTTTTTTTTTTTTTGTGAATTACCTTTTTTTTTTTTGGGCGGCCCAAGCTCTCAGATGCATCTTGTCCTTCCCGCCTGAGCATCTCTCCCTATGGTAGCCTTGGTGCTCACATTTAAAGAATATATCTTTATTAAACCCAACTCTGCCCCATTTCTTTAAAAGTGTTTTTAGAAAGTAGCATTTTCCAGATGAGCTCCACCAGAGCTCCAATACTTGTTCTTGGAGCGGAAGTGTTCAGACATCGCTCCTTTGCCCTCGGAAGGCAAGACTTTTTTTGGGCTTAAGTGATGGTTCCAGATGGCTCTTGGCTATGTCCCCTACCACAGTGATTAACTTTATGTTTGTAAATCTTTCTAGTTTGTTGTTTTGATGTTCTCATGTAGCAATTTTTAGTTTGGTTGTAAAAAAAAAA
>NC_022034.1:16677231-16680194 GCF_000317375.1 Microtus ochrogaster | reverse complement strand
GAGTACAGTTTTCCATGGAGACCAGCAGGGGGCATCAGATCCCCTGGATCTAGAACTACAGAAGGTTGTGAGCTGCCCAGCATGGAAACTGGGATCTGGACTCAGATCCTGTGGCAGAGCAATCTATGCTCTTAACTGCTGATCCATCTCCCCAGCCCAAAAGTAGTGTTATTAACTTCAGTCATTATTCTGTGACCTGGGTCTCCTGAGCTTGCTTTCCCTAAATGAAGGTCTGTGTCCTTCACCAGTGTTCTCTATATCTCCTCACCCTTTCACTTCTTCTGATGACGAGACTGTTTATTATAATATTCATGCTTGGAAATGGACCCGCAGCTTCGTGGATGCCAGGGAAATGTTGTAACGCTGAGCGATAACCCCAGTGCAAACGCTCTTCTATGAAATGCAATCTGTCTTGTATCTGTGGATTCTCTGTTCTTGTCCCACTTTGAGAAGTCTTCCCATCCTGTGATTATAAAATTTTTCCTAAAGTTTCTAGTTTATCTCTTCCTATTCTTACCATTTTAATTTATTTTTACATAAAGATGGATTTTTTTTTAATTTAAAAGTGGAAGATTTAACTGTCTTTTCTTCTATATGGATGGATGATATATTTAAACATTACACATGGAACAAGCCATCTTCACTCCAAAGGATTAACTTGTGTGGGTATTTGTTCTCAGATACTTTTCTCTAATCGTGCATCTATTATTCTCTTGTCAGGCCTGGGATATACTGCTTTTATTATAAGGAATTTTAATGACTATTTTGTTTTTGTTTTTTATTTTGCATATGGGAATTGAAATTGAACCCAGGGTCTCACGAATGCCTCGTGAGCGCTCTGCCACTGAACTAAGCCACCTACCTATCCAGCCCATACCTGTCAAATCTGATACCAACATTTGTGATAATTATTGATACTTTTGGTTCAGACTATTTGGTTTATGACTGTAATAAACATAAATATATGTACCAACCATCAGTGATTTGATGGCTTTCTCTTGTCTTCTTATCTATTAAAGACTTAGTTTATTTTTATGTTGTTTAGATTTTGTGTTAGGCTATTCTATACAATCGATGTACAAATTATATTTAAATAATTCAATCATATATTATTTATTATAAACTTAATGTATTAAATAATTTAATAATTTAAATTAATTTAAATAATTATACAGATATCTTTTATGCTGTTTACTTTTAGAGTAAGACTATGTCGGTAGGAAGGTTCACAGTGGGAGGGAATGCATTTGCGACCTCCATGCACTGAAATTGGTGATGTCATGTAAATAAGTTATTTTCACTTTTTTTCTGTCTTGATGCTCCTAGCCTTTCCAGGTTGATTATATATTCATTTTGTAGTGGTAAGAAGTTACTAATATTTGCCTCTCTAAACTGATGAGAACAATCAGGTCTTAGAAAATCACATATATAGTAGCCGGGATGGTCAGTCAGTATTGTTATCAACTTGACAGAATCTAGAACCACCTGAAGACGGTCTCTGGGCATGCCAGTGGGTTATCTTTATTATGTTGACTGAGATGAGACGTTCTGCCTCCTATGGATGATCCTGTTCTCTGGTGGGGATCCTCGACTGAAAACACAGGAAGAAAAGGAGCTGAGTTCCATACAGTCATCTGATGGCTGTAGAGTCATCGCTCTGCTTGGATTGTGAATGTCATGTGATCAGCTCTCCCAAGCTCCTGTTGCCTTTGCCTCTCCACCATGATGGCCTGCACCTTTGAACTCTTAGCCAGGTTAAACCACCCTCCCTTAAGTTACTTTAGTGTGTTTTGTTCCACAACAGGAAATCGCGAAGAGATCGTGTGACAAGATAGGCCCCTGTCATCTCACTGGGTCAGTGACTCTCAGGGAAGGCAGGAGCTAAGAGCAGGAAGGGGCCCATGTTGTTGGGTGACCTAGCTAGGGCTAGCATTGCTGTGATTAAACACCACGATCAAACCGTTTCCGGGGCTTACGTTTCCACATCACTGAAGCGAGTTAGCACAGGAGCTCAACCAAGGCAGGAACCAGGAGGCAGGAGCTGAGGCAGAGGCCACGGTGGAGGCTCTTTACTGGTTTGCTTCCCCTGGCTAGCTCAGTCTTCCTTCTTAAAGAACCCAGAGCCACAATCCTAAGGATGACCCCACCCACAATGGGCTGGGCCTTCCCCTACCAATCACTCGTTGAGAAAAAGCCCTATAAGCTTGCCAGTAGCCTGATGTGATGGAGGCATTTTCTTAATTGAGGCTCCCTCCTCTCAGATGATTTTAGCTTGTGTCCAGTTGTCATAAAACTATCCAGCACATTGAGTGTATACACATCATGATAGCATTTCCTTCAGATCCTCCTAGCAATCACTAAGTTGGCATCCCATAGCATTCAGTGAACACTCGAATTAAATGAATGAATTGAGGGATGAGTGTTGTACCATGAAGTTGGGCACCATTCTGTAATATGAATGGGGCCTGCTTGTTGGGGGTTTCTGTCCTGCCCGGTACCCCCAGCTGTTTAGCCCCAAAGAAAATCACACAGAGATCTCTATAAGTTATAAAGTTGATTGGCCCATTAGGTCAGGCTACTTATTAGCTCTTGTAGCTTATATTAACCCATTATTCTGATCTATGTTAGCCATGTGGCTCAGTACCTTTCTCAGCAGGGCAGATCATATCCTCCTGCTTTGGTGATCTGGGCAGGAGTGGGAGGAATCAACTTCCTCCTTCCCAGAATTCTCCTGTCCTCATTGCATCATTTCTACTTCCTATCTGGTTTTCCCACCTATACTTCCTGCCTGGCCAATCAGCAATTATTTAAAACATGATTGACAGAATACAGACAATTCTCCCGCAGAGTGTCATAAAATGTTATAACACAATGTTGTAAATTGTGTATTTGGAAAACAAACTCAAGGTCTGGTTTTCTTTTTTCTTTCCTTTTCCCTCCCCTCCCCTTCCCTTCCCTTCCCT
>NC_022034.1:16674506-16677071 GCF_000317375.1 Microtus ochrogaster | reverse complement strand
TCCCCTCCCCTCCCCTCCCCTTCCCTTTCGGTTCCTTTCCTCTTCCTCTTTTGCAACAAGTAAGGGGGAAATAAAATTTGATGGAAGTGTCTTATATGTTGTTGGGGTTATACAAGAAATATATTCCTTCTCTTCTGTGATTGAATAATGGTAAACGATTCTGAGGCAGCCAGTTTTCTCCAGCAAATTCTACCTGGAGGCAGAGCACGAGATTTGCTTATGGATGCAGACAGTGAGAGATAGTGTTCTCCATTACAACCATGTGTCGTAATAGCGATCGCGTGTTACAACCAAGAGCCGCTGCGTATTTATTGTCTTAGTTGTTGAGTAGCTAGCTCTGAAACTAACTTAAGAGCCTCCTGAGTACTGTGAATTAGTTGACAGTGGGTTCTTTTTGGAAGCAAGACTGAAGCCTTGGGCTTCTCATTCTAAAAGCATGGATGGAAATTCCTGTCTTTTTTACTTACCCATAACACATTGTATTAGTGAGAAAAATTATTCAAGGGCTGGGGGAAACATTGCAGCTGTCTCTGCCAATGGGCTGGAAGGAGAGACGAGGTGGTTTTACCATGCAGCTGACTGAGACACAGGTTATGGTGCCCCAGCGAGTCCTGCTTGCTTGTGACAGTTCATAATGTGTGTTTAAATCATGTGGTTTTATTGGGCCTGACAAATATATTTCAGTTGGTTTCATTTTCAGCAGCGGGGAAAGGAGGGGATGAGGAAGGCCCGGGTGGACGGTCCAAACTTTCTTCTCCCTCTGTCAGACACGTGTTCTTCATGAGTGTTCCTCTTTTCTTTCTTATTTTACTCGCCTCTCTTACGGCAGCCCGCCTTTTCTTTGCAAGTTTTAGGATCAGAGAAACGTCCGGAATCGGCAATGAGCGGGGAGAGATGAGAGGTGTCCCTTGCTGATCCCCCATTTCCACTCTCTCACTCCTGTTCATCAGGGTCTGCTTCCCCTCCAGTCTTATACAGGAGCCAATCGATAGTCTTATTTATTTGTACAAAAAAAAATTATGGGAGCTCCTGTTGCACCAAGGACATACATTGCAAGCTGAGCTCCTTCAGTGAACAGTGCAGACACAGGTCCTAATGGGAGAGGCAGGTAGATGACCAACCATGTCCTTAACGGGCAAATGGGGATGGCTGAAGCTGGTCAGTGCTGCTTGAGAGGGTCAAAGTAGACCTGTGTTAGGCAGGTTGTCTGTCCGTGTGGTGTGGAGGGAGGAGACGATAAGATGGTCGAGGTAAGCCTCCCCGAGGAGGGAGACGTGAAGGAGGACGTGAGGCAGGAGACATTTCTAGGCAAAGGAAGAAACAGTGCTAAATCCTAAAGCAGGGACCTCTGGGTGGGATGGGAGAATCATGGGATGGTAGGGTGCTTGGGGGCTAGTCTGGGAGAAAGGTTGCAGAGGGTAAGAAGTAGGGAAATGTATGAACAGTTTTTTTTTTAAAGACTAATTAAAGAGTAATATTTTGGATAAATCTAAACGACAGCTTTCTCAATTATTTTTATATCTTCTATGTAATCAGTTTCATGCGAAAGTTTGATTGGCAAACAGATAGCCAGAGGATCTCTAGGAATATTTTCTTCCTAAATTTCTCTCCTTTCATTGACCAGCAGAGGAAGAATTACCAAGGAGCCCTAGAAGTTTTCTTCAAATTTCTCCCAGTGCTACTGAGATAGAAAGGGGTTTAAGACACCACTATGTTTATGTATTTCTCTTTAATGTTGAAAGGGACAGAAGTGTTCGGCTCAGGACAGACGGCTGTTTGGGAATGAGAGTCTAGGAGTTACAGGATTAGACAGCGCTTAGAGAGAATGCAAGGTCAAAACTCAGTGGCCAATGATAACAGAGGAAAGGGCAGATGGTTCTAAAACATTAGGATTTGAGCAATCTGCTGGTATTTGTGGATTCACTTACTTTTAGGCTGGCCCATGCGCACCGGGTAGGCGCGGTTGCTAATATCCTTCTTCTTTCTGTGTATCTTCATTTCGTCATATTCCTACAAATGTTCTGAGCAGTTTAACTCCCTCAGAGCATGTATACGGTGTAATCTGCTTGTGTGGACTTCGTTTTTGCAGGGAAAGTGAAATGAGGTTCAGAAAGACTAAATCTGAAGTTCAGGATGGAGTACGGGCCTGGCGAATGTCCTTTGGAGTCTCCCCCCTTCACGTGTGCGCTTGGTTTTTCCCTGATTAAGATTAATTACGTGTTGAGAGATTTATCTCTGGAACCAGTATATATAGGTCCGAAAATGCTTGCAGATCTTCACTGTTAAGCCCGCCGCTTTTCGGGTTTTAACTTTTCGGGTTTTAACCGAGCTTCTAGCGTGGTTTCCCCTCTACCTATCTCTTCCTTGGATGTCAGCCCACAGCCTGAGCATGCTTTCCCTGACGTGGGTTTTCTGTTTCTCTGAAGACCCCTCCCTTTCCATTCCCATCCAGCTGCACGGGGCTGGCGGGTGTGGGGGGGGGGGAGCTCTGTACTTAAACTTAAAAGGCTCGATTTCCTTTCTCTTCTCCTCTCCCCACCTCCTCCTCACAGCTGCCAGGACTTT
>NC_022034.1:16657668-16674278 GCF_000317375.1 Microtus ochrogaster | reverse complement strand
GTAACAGTGTCTTCAAGTTTCCTTCTGAATCCATTTTAAAAATTATTTTATCAACGGGACTAAGAGGCCACAAAAGGAACCCCAGTTCCCCGTAACCCACATACCTTTCTGAACACGGGTGAGCTGGACTTGACCTTATCAGCTGTAACCTTGTCAGGTGCCCCCCCCCCATCCCCTGAAGAGCCCTGTGACCTTATTTACTCACCCCTTAAAGATCAGGCTTCACCCCTCCCATCCCAGGTGTGACTGTTGTAAAGGCAACGATGTGTGATTTTGTTTGATTATTCTATTTCTACTGTGACTTTTTCTTTCTTTCTTTCTTTTTTTTTTTTTGTGAATTACCTTTTTTTTTTTTGGGCGGCCCAAGCTCTCAGATGCATCTTGTCCTTCCCGCCTGAGCATCTCTCCCTATGGTAGCCTTGGTGCTCACATTTAAAGAATATATCTTTATTAAACCCAACTCTGCCCCATTTCTTTAAAAGTGTTTTTAGAAAGTAGCATTTTCCAGATGAGCTCCACCGGAGCTCCAATACTTGTTCTTGGATCGGAAGTGTTCAGACATCGCTCCTTTGCCCTCGGAAGGCAAGACTTTTTTGGGGCTTAAGTGATGGTTCCAGATGGCTCTTGGCTATGTCCCCTACCACAGTGATTAACTTTATGTTTGTAAATCTTTCTAGTTTGTTGTTTTGATGTTCTCATGTAGCAATTTTTAGTTTGGTTGTAAAAAAAAAAAAGAGATAACTCTAGACTGCAATTAAATTTTGGGCTTAAAAAAAATTCAAAAAACCAAAAAGCAAAACAAAACAAAAAAATCAAAAACAAAACAAATCCTACTAGTACCAGGTTTTAAAACTTGAAACAAAATTGAAAGTCACTGTTGTTTTCCTTAGAACTCTAGCAATTGAATTTTGGTCACATTTTTTTTAATTGAAGTGGCTAATATATGATTTTAAAAAGTGTTGGACATCTCCATGGACACTGGAAATTCTACAACACATTTTGTGAAATAGTTCCTTTCCCAATTAAGTAGCTATCATTCTGTTCCTTAATCTCCTATTTTCACTTGTATTTAACTTTAATTATTGTAAGATTCATAAAATTATTTCCCATTCATAAAAAAGTGTTGGAAACATCATGTCTCTCCTTAAAAAATTTACAGTGCTGACTAGCATATGGAAGCAACCCAATTAACTTACTTGTTCCAACTTTCCACAAATGTTTTTATCATGCAAACTCTAAAAAATTTAGTCTAATAGTTTTCAAATATTCTCTGGGAACTACGGGAAGGTGCAGTGTGAAGAGGCACCAGTGGGTAAATGGGAAAACAACATTCTCAAGCATGACATCATTTTGAAAGAGGATGTTTGTTTCCTTTTTAGGTGATCTGACATAGATTCATTAAGTAATTTTTTTTTTTGAATTTTTTTTGTCACTTTAAAAAGTATTTAATTGAACCATTTTTTAAGGGTCATACTTTGTGTTGGGTGCTGGCAATAGGAAGATAACATCTAACCACATGCACACACACACACACATATGCACACATACCCTACTTAAATGGGTTCACATTAAAATAAGAGGTACTAAGAACCAGTTTGTCAGAATGAAATAAGCACCACATTTATGGCATCAACTATGTGCTCTGAAACAAAGTGACAAGAGCTTCCCTGTGCTCCGGTAGACGTTTGAGGCAGATCTTCAAAGGGAGACAGATGTTTATAGGGAGGACCAGGGCAGTGTGCTGGAGGTGCCATAAAGGAGGAGGCAACAAAAAATGTGTGCAGGTGACAGGACAGCACCGGGCATGTTTGGGCATCCAGCAGTGGTTCCCGAAGCCTGGAGTGCAGTGGCTCCCGAAGGCTGGAGTGCAGTGGCTCCCGAAGCCTGGAGTGCAGTGGTTCCCAAAGCCTGGAGTGCAGTGGCTCCCGAAGGCTGGAGTGCAGTGTTTCATGGAGAAATTGAGAGCACGGAAGCAGACCACTCAGGGCCTTGCCAGGGTCGGCGGGCTACCAAGACCCCAAATAATACAAGTCTGATGTGTTTCGAATGGGCACTTGGGCTGTAGTGCAGAACTTGGTGGATCATGGGTGGTGCAAGATTGCTGAGGAGATAGAAGGGGACCGTGCATGGTACATTGCTTATGTTTAATGTTGTGAGCAAAGGTAGAAACAAATGAAGAGAGACCTGCTTAGTCTTTGGAAATTTGGGGAGCAGAATGATAAGAGCGATGTTAAGGACTTTCACCATTCGCTTGTCTCCTACGCGTGGAGTGTTGGGCCCTAGGGCAGGGTGCCTGGCTTGGGGGATTAAGACCCCATGTGAGCTGCTGGAGAGGCCCAGGTCCTCCTTTGCTAACGCGCAGTATAGCTGCTTCTGCTGTGTATGGCCACAGGCTTCTGGTTTAACCATCTAAAGCGGTGCTTCTCAACCTTCCTGACACTCCAGCTCTTTAACACAGTTTCTCATGCGATGGTGACCCCCACCTTCGCCACAGTAAAAATTTTCATTGTTACTTCATAACTATAATTTTACTACTGTTATGAATCATAATGTCGATATCTGATCTGTAGGATATCTTATATGTGACCCCTGTGAAAGGGTCATTCAACCCCCAAAGAAGTAGTTACTCCACAGGTTGAGAACTACTGATCTAAAGCAACCATTCCTTTTCAAAAGCCATTCATTCATTCAACGAGTATTTATTAACCCTTTAGTAAATACTTAATTTACTTAATCATTAAGTAAATGCATGTGGTCACAGTCACAGCTGGCTCACAAGGAGTCCAGTATACATGCCAAGGAGGGTCTTGTTTGTTGTTGTTTTCTCTTTGTCTTGGGAGTGAGTTTTTAGACATGTGAATTAGTCAAGTGTGCTTGCCTTTCTGTAGTAATAAGGAGCGGCGGGGCTGTGTCCCCAGCACCCCGACCGCCTGCTTGGCTAGCTTAGCTTATGCCCCGAAATAATTACACGGAAACTGTATTCTTTTAAACACCGCTTGGCCCATTATATCTAGCCTTTTCTCGGCTAACTCTCGCACCTGGACTAGCCCATTTCTTATAATCTGTGTAGCCCACGAGCTGGCTTACCAGGAATGATCTTAACCTGCGTCTGCCTAGAGTGGGAGAATCATGGCAACTCTTTGACTTAGCTTCTTTCTCCCAGCCTTCTGTTCTGTTTACTCCACCCACCTAAGGGTTGGCCTATCAAGGGGCCTAGGCAGTTTCTTTATTAATAAGAAATCACTCCCACATCACCTTTCTAACAGCTGAGCTACCTGTCCATTTCCCAGACAATCATCAGTTTAATGCAGATGATTTAGTAAGCACCTCCCAGAAAACAGACGTGGTCAATGAAGGCGTCATGTCAGATATGGGCAGGGCCCACCCTGCCCAGCCTTTCGTCCCTCAAGTCCCCAGCCTCTCCTGCCTCAGGACTTGGCAGTGAGGCCGGTGCCAGTCCCTCAGACAGAGGAGCATTTCTGAGGACAACAGTGGCTACAAAAGGAGGACACCGAAACCAACACTGAAGGAAGGTTCCTACCTCCTCATCCCGGAGATGCACACAGACCCATGTGACTGGGCAACAATGGGTCATCATGGGATGCTGGCCATATGAAGGACAGACACTCTCCAATCCCCATTGCCCAGGTCTATTGGAGACTCTATAGAGTTATGAAGGATGAAACCCATCTTGTGTCTTTCTCCTGCTCCTCTTTGCGCAAAGGAATAGTTGCATGTATTCTTGGCCAAGAGAACTCCACCCTGAAGACAGGTCTGTGAAAGGCAGAGAAGTCTTCTTATTGTTTGCCCATGGATTTTTAGCATGGTCTCATCTTGGTCTGGATTCCTGCTCTGACTCAGCTTTTGATAGAAGCTCATGGTTATTGAAGGTGAATACCTGTCACAAATCTGTGGCTCTGTTTCCATGATTCATCTACTAGGAGCCTCAGAAAGCCTACGAAATAAGCTACTACTTGGTCACTTGAAGAGCTAAGTTTCTGGATGTCCAGTACTTTAGCCCATATGGTCAACAAACAGAAATTAGGGAGCACCCTTGATGCCAACCTGTGTATTTTTGTCGTATTTCAGATTCGGGGTATTCAAAAGCTTTTATTTTGCGTATGATCCCATGGTTTTCTATTATAGACTTTAAAAATTCTCCCACCTTTCCTCTTGTCTCTGATTAAGGAATTTCAGACTTTTCTGTGACAGCCATTGAATCCATCTCTCTCTCCCATCATCTACTCTTAGCCAGTTTTGTTGATTGGAGCTTAGCTTTTGTGTTTGCTAAGCCATGGTTGGAGTGTTCTGTGATTGTGTAGGGGTTGTAAGTTAATTGTGCCCCACTAGTATTGTAAAACTCCAAAAACATAAAACTTTCTTAAAAGAGTCTTGAGTCTCTCAATTTGGTTTGGTTTGTTTGTTTAAAACTAAATTCTTTGATTTGGGACTAGAGCGTTTGTGGGTAAGCTCTCTGACTCTTGGGAATTGTTAAAGCTATCAAGATTGTTGCTTGTCATGCTCTTCTAATTAATAAGGGAAAAGCCATATAAATCTCTAAGATCTTGGTCTATACTTACACATGGCTTGGGAGCGTGCAAATCCTTATTCAGTAACCACATGGCTCCCAAGCAAGTCCTGTTTATAAATGAAACTGATTTTTTTTATTTGCTACAAAAAAGTAATTCCGCAGAGCACAAAGAAAAATCTATGTTCTGAATTTTGTCCCCTCAGAGAGAATCTTCTCACAGGAGAGATGGTCGTGAGAAGTGAGATAGCAAGTATTTAGTACAGATGCTACAGAAATTGAAAAATGTCAAGACTAATTACATGCCAAACATTATTACAGAATTCAAGGCAAGGAAGTAAATTTGAACTGAGTCACGTGAGGAAGGCGTTATAAAAACAAACAAATGACAGCACCACCACCACAACAACAAACCCAACCCAAACAACAACCCCAAACATACAAATAAATAAAACCACAACCCAGGCTCTTGTTGGATGAGCAGATATAAAAGAAAGGAAGTCATAAAATCAAAGGTGAAACTGGAAATGTTTCTATGAGACGGACTCGCAGCCAACTCCCTGATCCTTTGGCTCTTATGATCTTTCCATCCCCTCTTCTGCAATGTTCTCTGGGCCTTAGGTGCAGGACTTGTTTGTTGATGTATCCATTGGGATTGGGTTCCAGAGCTACATTTTGGTTGGTTATTGTTTTCTATAATGGTCTCCAACTGTTGCAAGAGAAGTTTTCTTAATGAGAGGTGTGGACTGCAGTTACCATTGTGCATATGGACAAATATTTATATATTTTATGCATATGAGTGCTCTCTCTGTCTGTATGCCTGCATGACAGAAGGTGGCATTGGATCCCCTTATAGATGGTCATGAGCCACCATATGGTTCCTGGGAATTCAACTCAGGACCTCTAGAAAAGGAGCCAGTGCTCTTAACTGCTGAGCCATTTCTCCCGCCCCACCAAATATTTAGAATGTAGTTAGAAATATTATTTGTGATGGTTATTCTTGGTTGACACCTACATCTGGAATTAGCTAAAACCCAAGTATCTGGGTACGTCTCTGAGAGACCTTCCTTCCTTCCTTCCTTCCTTCCTTCCTTCCTTCCTTCCTTCCTTTCTCCCCCACATACTATTTTATTGATTATTTGGGAGTGTCACATAGTGTACTTCATTGCAGTCACTTCCCAGTCCTCCCAGATCCACCCTTGTGGCCTCCCTAATAAAAAAGAAGAAAGAAAGAAAAAGCAGCAAAAGTCCAATTGTGTTGCTCATATGCTCATTGAAGCCTGGTCACACTCCCAGAGACCAGCCCTTTAACGAAAAGGGAGTCCTTGCACTTCCAGTGCAATAGCAACAGCCTGTAATATTTTGGGAGTCTCTTGGTCAGCCTTGATCAACAACTCAAAAGAAAGCTTCTTAGGCCTGACATTTGGTTTTTATTAAGTGATTTTTGGCTCTTATAGGGAGCATGTCAGCTCAGATAAAATAGCTTAATTTAAACCATGTATGTCTATTTATACACAGAATTACATGTAGTTGTTTTCTAGGTAGATAGATATCTATGATATCTTATTACTTTTTCAGGCATCCGTTATTGCTCTCTATTCCCCTACACTAGCAATGGCCCCTTTTTACTTTCTTGGTCTCCCTAGTTACTCCAGGCTATATATTTATATCTGAATATTTGGAGCAAGGAGCCTTTAATGAAAGAGAATATATGACCTTTGTCTTTCTATATTTGGGTTACCTCACTCAATATATTTTTTCTAGTTCTATTCGTTTACCTTCAAAGTTCATGGTTCCATTTTTCTCTACATCTGAACAGCATTTCAAAGATTATATGTGCCTTATTTTATCCATCCTAAATGATGGACACCTAGGTTATTTTCATTTCCTGGCTTTGTTGTCTTTATTCTTTCATGTCAAATGGCTTTAGGTTTGGCTTGTTCCTGTTTCTCTAAGAACTTGAGGTGCATCATTAAGTTATTTATTTGCGAACACTGCTTGTTTTAATCTATTATAATCATGTGTATCAGTGCCTCACTTCCTCCTGGATGTGATGCTGATGAGAACTGTGGGTTTGTGAAGTGGGTCAGAGCACTTTTTGCCAGGCTGTCTGACTTACTTCATAGATGAGGTTGCTTTCTGTGTTCCCTGCCGCACCACGAGCAGCCGAGGATCTAGCTGTGCTCTGCCTGCTCCTTTTCCTATGTTGTCTTCTTCTTTGTCTACACTTTGCAGCTCTCCCCCTGGCCCTTTTGTGATTTCAGGTGCACTTCCATGGAATAGAGTCTCTCCTTTGTTACCTGGTTCTACTTAATGGTGCCAGATAGAAGGAGCTACTGATCTGTCATCTTAGGCTGCAAGCAACTGCTTGCAGAATTAAATTTTTTTTGTTTGTATTAAAATAGGATCTCAACCCCCAGGGCATGAAAGCAGGAACATTGACCCCACCCCTTGCTCATCACTGCAGTGTGGAAGACACTAGCCAGGGCAATGCTGAAAAGCTCTCCCTGGTGCTGATGACAGGGGAGAGCTGGTGGACTGACTAATCTTGCAGCTACCCAGTTCTACCCCAATATCTGCCCCATCTATAATCTGCTGGAGCACATGAAGGGGCTGGTCCTGCAGACCCAAGGCTGCAGGATCTCCCTGACCTGGTGCAACATCAGGAGGATATCCAAGAGGATCCCAGAGAGGGTTCAGCATTGACAGTGTAGCAGAAACCAGAGGCTCCAGATCAGACCAATGGCTCCCTGCACTGAACACTTGCAAGTACAGATGTATGGACAAAAGGGTTTGCACTGCGACCCACTGTGTCACTGCAGCTTCCATGATGAGAATGATTTTCCCGTTTTTCCCTCTTTTCTTTTTTCTCTTAACTTTATTTTATTTTATCTTTTTTTTGGGGGGGGGGTTGCAAGGGCCAGTGGTGGCTACAAAGGGATGTAAAAATGAATGGGATAGAGATGCATGATGTGAAAAACACAAAAATGACTACAAAGAAACTTAACAAAAAAAGAGGGTCTCAGTGTGTAATCCTCACTGGCCTGGAATTTACCATGTACTCTAGGCTGACCTTGAACTCACAGAGCTCTGGCTGTCTCAGCCTCTCAACTGCTGGGTAGTTTGCTGTCACATCTGTCTTGTTTTGAGACAGGGTCTCATATAGCCCAAGCAGACTCAAACTCACTATGTAGCCAGGGTTGGTCTTGAATGAGCGTTTCCTTCCTCTACCTCCCAAATCCTGAGATTACAGACATGTGCCGTCAGACCCAATTCTATAGACTTCTGTAGTTACTTTCTACCAGATTGTGGGAGTTCACCCTAACTAGTTGGTTAAAATTTGTTTTAAATAACGAATTGGCATACAATCAACTACTTAACATATTATTATTTATGTTAATATGAATGTATCATTTTAATGTATCCATTGAGATGATCCTATGAATGTTATCCCTTATAAAGTATGATGAATTACAACAATTGATTTGCAAATACATTTTTCATCTCCAACCTTAATCGAATCTGTTTGTGATGTATTAGTTCCAGACTCAGGGAAGCAGGCCACGGTAGCAGCCATGGCAGGGGAAGGAAGTGATCTGTGTTGTACTTCACCATGTTCTGGGCATACTGTCTTATTTAAATCTCTCAGCGAGCCTTTGAAGTAAGTCCTAGAAGCCTGTTTGCATACGGGTAACTGAGGCTCAAAGAAGTTAAGTAATTTACCCAAGATTCTAGAATTCTTCATGGTGACGTTGGAGATGGTAAAAGCCTGTTTCTCGTCAGAGAGAATACAGAGAGCTAGGGATGATTCTTCCTGTAACAGTGTTCCTTTGGTTTAGCTGGGGCCCCTACTTGGAGTTTTGCCTGGGGTCTGGTAACTCGTTTCTTCTTGGTTCCTATTGTTAGGCTCTGCCTCTGCTTTGGGTCTGGTTCTTAGGCTTCTGTTCATATTAGGCAAACCACTTTGAGTGTCTGAAGCCTCAGGGATCAGGTGTCTGCTTGGCTGTTGTCTTCCTTCTAGGCCCAAACACCCGTGCAAGCCTCTTGATTTCCATCTTTGGACCCAGGTCTCTCCCTACCCTTAGACCCTGATGCTGGCCATTGTCCTGTTCTACTTCTACATCCTGCCTGGTTTCCCATTCTTCCCCTTGAATCCTGCTTGCCTGTTACTCTTATAAGGCCCCTCCCCCACCTCTGCCTGCTGTCCCCTTCTTGGGTCCCACGCTCTCTGAACATCTGGTTTGCTCCAGCACCAGCCAGCCCATGGCCAATGCCATCTCCTGCCCTCACTTGCCCCATACGACTTCACCACCGTCCTCTCTTCTTCAGGTCTAATGTTGGTCTTAGTGTGGGAATCGCCAGCAGATCAGCCTGTGTGTTAGTGGCTGATTTTCTTCCGCTGTACAGTTACTTGTAGTCCCGTAGATAATGAGGAAGCAATGCCTCCTGCTGAATGTCTTGATATCACTATGAGGAACTAAGCAGCCTGGGCTTCTTTCTATGATACGTTGATGTTGCCAGATTCAAGCACAGCCCTGGAGATGTTCCTGGTGGTCTCCCCGGAGAAATTTTCACCCTCATTTCTCCTCTTATCTGCGAGGCCACTTTCACACAAATTTTAGTAGGTCATTAAATTAAATAGGTACAATTTTCTCTGTCTAGCCAAACTGCAGTTAGCAGGGTCTCTGTAAAAAATTCATCAGAATGAAGATATTTCACATGTCTCTTTTCTCCGGAATTGCCATTGTCACCCAAGGGTGAAAGGCACACTTATTCTTTGTAGCCTTACTGTTTTGCTCCAGAGAACTCAATTAGCACACACAAATGTGGGTATAGATAAGGTTTCCTCTGCTTTGTCTTGTTATTAAATTTAGGAAGGATTGGACTTGGCTGGCTGGGCAGCCAGAGCAGTGTGGTAATGGGGCAGCTGTTTAGAGGCCACATGGTGGTAAGGAGGGTAGAGGTGGTGCCACAGCCTGCTGCTTCATGCTAGGCCAATGCCCAGCTTGAATACCATCCCTCTAAATCCTCAGAAAGATTATACTGACCTAATGCTGAGCTGCGGCTTACCCATGATAAGCGATGGATGAGATTTTAGCCCAGTTGCATGGAATAACAGCCATGTGACCAGGGTGAGATTTGAGTCACACAGTCTTTGGCTGCTAACCGCCTTCAGAATCTTCATGTTCCTCTCACTGGGGAAGCAAAATAAGATGTTTGTGTTTCTGCACATGTGAAGCAAGTACAAGCGGGAGGCTAATCTACACTCACTAGCACCTTGAGAGAGTGGGTCAGATTCCACAGCAGGCCAACACACCATTATCCTCTCAGTCCCAAAGAGAAATCACTAGCCTTTGTGACATGGGCGCTCTGTAAAGTGGCAGACATGAACAAGGCTGGGTGTGTGGATCGTGTCTTCAGTCAGGAAGTGCTAGAATTACCCTTGTTAGCCTGTTCCCCGAGTCACCTTCATAAACACCCTGTTTACTCTGACAGTCTTCCTATCATTGTTTCTTTTTTTCCCAGAAACAAGCCCTGCAAAGGTAGCTTTCTTCAAGTAACAGTTGGCGACTTTTTATAATAGAGTTTTAGAAAGCCGTGCTTCTTTCTTTTTTCTACGATAACGGTTTGATTTCAATTACACAATTACCACTATAAATAGTTAGCTTGAGTTCACAGGGTGCGTGTCTCATCAGGCAGTTAATTTACATTGCAACTAAACGTATGAGTCACTTAACTGAAATGACCAAGTAAGTGGCAGCTTGTTGTCACATACTGCCCGGGATCCACTTTGCCAGAAAAATGGAAAGTGATTTGGCAACCTCGCCTGTGTAATTCCAAAGAACTATAGACTTAGCTTTATTTGCTAATTAGAGTTATTCTGTGTATGAGAAAGGAACACTGTGTCTGTGATTAAAAACAGAAAGGACTTTTTGCTTTTAGGATTTGTGTCTTGGTAAACAGGGTTCCCTTGGTGTGTGTGTGTGTGTGTACATGTGTTTGTACAAATGTATCTATTTCATGATTTTTAATGCTTAATGTTTCTATGATAATTCATTTTAGTAGAGATTTTCAGTTCACCTATAGGTTTGTTTTTTTTTTTTTTTTTTTTTTTTCCGAGACAGGGTTTCTCTGTAGCTTTTTTTGGTTCCTGTCCTGGAACTAGCTCTTGTAGACCAGGCTGGCCTTGAACTCACAGAGATCCACCCGCCTCTGCCTCCCGAGTGCTGGGATTAAAGGCATGCACCACCACCGCCCAGCCTCACCTATAGTATTTTAAGAAACAGATTGGGCCTGGAGAGCTAGGCCAGTGGTAAAGAGAACATATTGCTCTTAGAAAGGACCTGAATTCAATCCTCAGCACCCATGTTAAGCAGAGTTACCACCTGTAACTTTGAAAGCCTCTGGCCCTCATGGACACCTGAAAGCATGTGTGTATACACACACACACACACACACACACACACACACACACACACACACACACACAGTGAAATAGAAATAAATCGTAAAAACGGAAAAGCTTTGGGTACAGCGTTTTAGTCAAGAATGAACTGTACCAGTGTAAGAGCTTTTGGGTTCTCCCAGAGACTCCTGGGAGGTGCTTTGGAGCAGAAGTTCTTTTGCTGGCTGTTTGGTGGATGTGGCTGGTATCAGGACTCATGAAGGGCAGGACAAACCATGGTACTGAACTGATGTTACCTTCTGAACACGAGGTGAGCTAAAGGTTTTGGCTTTGGGAGTCTAACTTACCCAGATATCTCTCCTAGGGTCACCTGGACACACACCTTGTCCCAGCCCCCTCCCACCACTGCTGCTGTGTTTTCGCTTTCATCAGCTTGGAATTCTGGACCCATGGAAATCCCTGATAGCATTGAAATCTCTGAAATTCCACACTAGCTGTGCACGGCCAACTGGTACCCTTCCATACATTCATCATTTTAGTCAACCCGTTTATAACACATTTCAGTGTTGAGCAAGCTGAGGTACTGGGGCTAGCTTGTCTAACTGCACACAGCTAGTGAGTTAGGGAAGCCAGGAGTTGACTTTAGCCACTGCCATGCCTCTTCCCTCTACTCAAATGGTTGTTGGACAGACATGCACAGTTTCTGTCACTTGGGACTACATATGTATGGAGCTTGTAACTGTTAATTTCCATCATCATCATCATCATCATCATCATCATCATCATCATCATCATTCTCTACATGGTAGACACATTTCAAAACTAAATCAATAGATCTAATTTTCCCAACATTCTTATTAGATTAATATTGTTCCCATGTTATTTACTTGTAAAGATCTTGCACATAAGAACGTGATGGAATGGGACCTTGAGCCCTCTCTCTTTGGTTCCTGAATCCCTCGCCTTTAGTACCATAAACTACCCTGTACCATGAGGTCCTGCTTGTTGGGGTTTCTTTCCAGCCCAGTTCCCACAGCCGTTTAGCCCCAAAGAATCACACCGAAGTCTACATTAGATATAAACTGATTGGCCCATTAGCTCAGGCTTCTTATTAGCTCTTATCACTTATATTAACCCATTATTCTTATCTATGTTAGCCACATGGCTCGGTACCTTTCTCAGTGGTGCAGGTCACATCTTGCTTCTTCCATGATCTAGGCCGGACTGGGGAAAAAGCTTCTTTCTTCCCAGAATTCTCCTATTCTCATTGCCTTGCCTCTACTTCCTGTCTGGTTGTCCTGCCTATACTTCCTGCCTGGCTATTGGCCAATCAGCATTTATTTAAAACATCATTGACAGAATGCAGAATTGTCCCCCACCACTACCCATTTGCCAGACCCTGGGGGTTCGCACTTTAATTCCAGTGCTTGGGAGGAAAAAGAAGGTGGATCTCTGTGAGTCTGAGGTCAGACTGGATACAGAGTGAGCTCCAAGACAGCCAAGACTACACAGAGACACCCTGTTTCAAAAACCAAAAGCCCCAAATAACAGCAACACAAACAAAACCAAAGCAAAAACAACAACAATAAAAAACTCCACCAAAACTCAAAACCAAACCCCAACATTTACACACTCAATTTACTAGTGGAGAAATGAGCTGAGAACCAGGCTCAGTACTACAGCAGTTTCCTAGCCAGGGCAAAGCTTTGCATCCTACACTTAGCACTGAAAAAAAAAAAAACAGATGAAGGATGATATATTCTGTACGTTTCAAGTATTAAAAGATTCCTTCTTCCTCTTATTTGCCTCTCTGGGTGCTCAGATCAGGTTCACATCTCTCTCAAGAGAAGGTCTGTGATCCTCTGTCCCCATCAGATACTTTTCCTGCTTACTTAGTTATTTTCTTCATGACTTTCATTGACTATGTATTCATTTGGGATAACAGGACTACCTCCTACCCCCTTTAAAACAATGAGACAATTCAGCCAATTTCCAGCTTTGTGTGAAGCTCTTAAATCAGATTCATTTGCTTGTAATAATACCTCAACTCATGTCAGGACAGAAGTGGGAGTGTTGATTCCCCCTGCCCCATACTGAGTATTAAACCTAGGGCATCACATATATTGGGCAAGTGTTCTATACCAAGAAATACCACCACTGTCAGCCATGAGAGTGTTAATTTGCCATAATATTGAGAGGCTAGTTTGGAATGTAGGATTACTTTAAGGAAGATAAAATGGTGTCCCAACAATGAAACTTCTCCCTGGGTGTCTTTGGACAGCCACTGGCTTGTGAGAAAATGAGAAGGCGTTCTTAATATGGTGAGGTACAGAGAAATAAATGGGCATAACCCAGTCTCCAGTTGTATCATCTTTGCCCTGTGCCAAGGCCAGCTGGCAGCTTCGAGCTGAGGGTCACAGCAAAGCATTTTCTTGAACTGTCTTTGGAGATCCTGCCCCCAGGTCACCTCAGCTGTTCTACCAAGATTAATTTATATTACTTTTCAAAGGACCTAGCTGTCTCCTACTTGACAAGACTCCACTGAGAGATGGTTTGCAGCTACTCTGGGTGGGGACCCACCTCTTTGTCCCTGGCTTGCATGGAGAGAAGACCACTGCCACCCAGTGGAAAGGTTAAAGTTCACTTACTGCATTTTTGGCAGCTTGCTTCTTGCTACATATAGGCAAAGACAAGCTCCAAACAATGAAAAAACAAACATATCAAATGAAAGACTATCTAGGACCTAATGGGTTATTAGATGATGACTTAACAAAAAAAATTTAAAATAAAATATTTCATAGCCAACTGTGAACAGACAGAACAAATTCTTTTTGGCTATGTCTTCATCAGAGCAAGATTCTGTCCTCACAGTGTTGCTATTTGGGGATGGGTGATGGCTAATAGGAGCAATAGAACACCGACAGGTTATTTTTTCACGGTTCTGGACCAGGTTTCTCAGCATAATGCATTGTTGTGGCCCTCTGGGTCTGCGATTCTCTCTTGCCAAGCCTGTCTCATCAGTTGCCTGTTGTCCTGCAGATTTTTGAGACATCGGAATCCTAGCAACAGATCTCTCATTTAAGTGGGATGGCCTGATCACCAGTCTCCCACAGCTTGGTAAAACTTTTGTTCTTGTCAACCACAGAATATTTCTGGAGAATTTTTTTTTTGTAGTGCCTGTTTTTCCTTCAATTTAGTAGAAAAATGTACCTTGATTTCTGAATCTAAAATCAGATGTTCAAACAGAATTTCTCTTCCTTGGAAGGTAAGATTGAAAGTCTCTTTTTTATGTGAGGGGTCCTGTGTCTGGTTATTCTAGGCTTTTGTTTGTTTTGTTGATTTTACATTAACCTATCAATAAGAGAAGATTAAAATACTTGTAGTCTTTGCATTATAAGAATTCACTAATTATACAAATTTTTTTTTCATAAATGATTTTTGTAAATGCATAATGTGTTTACATCATTTTGCCTTCTTTCTAGCCTGTCTTGTGACTTTTCCTTCCTCTCAAATCCATGGCCCCTTTATAAAAAAATGTTATTTTTGCATATACCCATGTATGTGTGCATTAAATAAATAAATACAACCTGCTGTTTAGTGTTTAGTGTTACTTGTACGTATAGTTTTAGGGACTATCACTTTGTATAAGATACCCGACTAGGGGCTCAATCCCTGGGGAAGAATGACTCTCCAGCCATTCACTGCCTGGCGTTCTGCATTATGGACTTCCCTCATTATCTTTCCTCAGGTCTTCTTTAGGCAGCCGTACTATTGAGAGTTCATGGTACAGCTTTCCTGTCGTCTGTAGACTGCACAACCTCCCAGAAGCTGTCCTGCTCCTCTGGCTTGCATGGCCTTTCCACCCCCACCTCTGTGTGATGTTTCTTGAACTTGTGGTGTATGGGTTGTTGTAGATATATCAGTTGGGGGTAGGCACCCCATTTTCTGCACTATGACCAGGTTTGACTTTCTTTAATGGTTTGTCCTGCATTTTTTTCATTCATTGCCTCATAAATCTTATATATTTGCTTCTTTTATTCTTAAAGGAAGATAGAGTTTTGTGTGTGTGTGTGTGTGTGTGTGTGTGTGTCTGTACACACATGCATGTGGGTCCCCTCTAAGTCCATAAGAAAACATCGGATCTGCTGGAGCTGGAGCTATAAGTGTTTGTAAGTCATGCTGTGTGAATACTGGGAACCAAACTCAGGTCCTCTGCAAGAGCAGTAAGGACTCGTAACCACTGATCCATTTCTCCAGCCCGACTTTTTTCCCCTTAGTAACATGTAGTAAAATAAAAGCTGAGACTGCATAATAGACAGAAGACTATAACTTTTAAGATATTTTCCCCCCAATTCTAAAAGTAACAACAACAGCAGTGCTGTATTCCAGGACTGGTTCTAAGGACACTCTCTGTGAACTAACTCCAATGTTCTGGGGGTTGTAACAGTTCTTGTCCCTTTCGTTCAGTAGGAAGGAGACCCAGTGATGGAGCCAGGGAGAGACTGTGAAACGCATAGCACTGTGGCAAGAAGCAGCATGGGCAATCGGTTGCTATAGCCTGGCTTCTGGTTCCATTCCCCTCAGTTTTCACTCCATCAGCTTAATAACATAAGAAGGAGTTGGGGAAGTAACTTTTCCATGTTTCTACCATCCAAAGATGTTTGTGAAGGGGCAACATTTGAGACTTCACTATATGCGCTTTCCAAGATATCACATGTGTGCAAGCATAAAACGACCAATTGTTTCTCTGCACTGCTTGGTAGCATCCCCTTCCTCCCACTGCGGTGCTTTCTAGGATCACAGCTCCTCTTCATCCTGCATCTTCATCGGCTCAATGTTCCGCTGCATGGAAGTACATAATTCCCAAGATCAAATTCTGGTTAAAAATAAATGCATGCGGTATTGGCAAATCTTCAGGTAATGACTACATATTATTTTTAGGTGCGCATTTGGTTATCACCTTACAGGAGATTCTGAGAATCCTGTCAGGGTGATGGAGGTTAGGCAAAGGAGAGGCTCATTTTTTGTCTCTTTCCTGATCTCTTTAACTGCCCTCCAGAAAGACTGTCTTAAATTTTACTAACAACAGCAGTTAACAAAGGTGCCCATTTCCTGGGATACCGATACTTTGGGGTTATTATTATTCTCCTCACTCTATTTATTATACAAAAACCAGAGAAAAATGTCAATGTGCAATTTCTTGATTTACAAGTTCAAAAGGACTGAATACTGCACCCGTCAGTACCCTTTTCAGGGACGGCCACTTTTAACATATTCTTGAGTAGCTTCCATAACTGGGTTACATCGACACAAAGACGTGTGTGTGTGCATGCACATGAAAAAATATGTGTGCAGTTTTTATTTTTTGAGATTTTCATATGTGTATGGAATGTATCTTGGTTAGATCTACCCCCAGTCCCTCCCTCCAGCTCCCCTTGGACCCCTTCCACACATGTGTGTAACTAGTGATGCCTAGATGCACATGGGCGTGGGGTCCTCTCTTGGGACATGGGCATCCCCAAAGAAAAACGACTCTCCTGTCCTCAGCCATCAACTGTCAACAGTTCCTCAGCTAGAGGTGGGCCATCAGGAGCCCTTCCCCACTTATACCGGAATGTTTAGCCAGCTTGAACCCTTACAGGTAACCACAGCAACTGTGAGTTTATGTGTGCGAGA
>NC_022034.1:16650812-16657216 GCF_000317375.1 Microtus ochrogaster | reverse complement strand
TTACGTGTGTGAGAACATGGCATGTTCAGTGTTTACGTGTGTGAGAACATGGCATGTCCAGAGCTTACGTGTGCAAGAGCATGGCGTGTTTAGTGTTTACGTGTGTGAGAACATGGCATGTCCATTGCACTCCTCCCGTCCTCTAGCTCCTGCATCTTTCCACATCCTTTTCTGCAGTGTTCCCTGGGCCTCGGATGTGTGTGTGTAATAGAAATGTCTTGTCTGTGACTGAGCACTCATGGTTGTTTATTCTTGGCACTTTAATAAGCTATTTTTATTAGATCCTTGATAATTTTATGTACTGCGTTTGGATCATATTCACCCAAACTCCTCCCACATCTTCCCTCACCTCTCTACCCCCACTTTGTGTCTTTTCTTTCTATCTCTCTTTTTTTTGAATTAACCTTTTGACCTCTCTCTGTGCTGTCTGTATAAATTGTTGTATGGGGTCATTCACTGCAGGGTGGTCAACTACCAGACACTGCACAATTAGAGAAAATTGACATTTATCTCATCAAAAGTCATCCACTGTCCATGAGTCTATAGTTTGGGAAGGGGGCTCCTGAGACCATCTGCCTTCCATGCTAGAATGTTGACTGACTTCATCCTATGCAGGTCTTGTGAAAGCCACCTCAATTTCTATGAGTGCATGCATGCAGATGTCTGGTCATACTCAGAAGACACTGTTTCACTCCAGCCTTCCCGACCTCTGGCTCTTCCAATCTTTACCCGCCTTCCTGTGCAATGGCTCCTGTAGAGATGGTCCCTGTGGAGGTCTCCTCCAGGAGAAAGTGTGATGCAGACACCTGGTCTGTGGTTGGGTCCCAGTACTTTTCATCCACAAACTGAAACACACCGTGTGCATCATTTTGCTTTTGTGGTCTCCACTTAACAATTGCTCTATGCTTGTATACAAAAAATTATCTTATTAGTTTAAATATTGACTTAAAATTCTATTACAAAGGAATGGCTGCAGATATTAAGATGTTTATTGCTTATGGGCATTTTGTTCTTTATAACTACCTACTGGTATTCTTTGATTTTTTTTTTTGCATTGTGGTTTTAGTTATTTTATTACTCATGTGATGTGCCAGTCTTTGTCATAAAAATATTACAATGCTCAGGGCATGTTGTGGAAGGGAGGGTGGATAGATGCTCAGAACTGGAGGATGGGGAGGCCCGCTATGCATCGCTGGTTTCTGGGTCTGTGCATTGTAGCTGTGAAGGCACAATGGCTTCCTAAAAAAACAAATAAAAATAAACAAACAAATGACATGAAAGTAGGCAGGGAACTCATTGGGAAGAAGAAGGGGTCAGCACGAGGGGACAAGAGAAAGGAGTAGGGGTCCAATAGACATGATGTAGAGTATACACCTAGGAGGCTTCCCAAAACTCAAAGATGATAGAATGATTTCTAATATTGGAAACAGAGGTGACATTAAGAGAGACAATAATGGAAGCCCCTGGCTTATAGAGCTGTGAGGACCAAATGAGCTGAGGGAGGTGGGTGTGTGGTGGTGATTTTCCCATGTAAGCCTCAAACAATTGTACCAGTCTTGAGGTGGCATCTTGTGGAGGTGTTGAGATCAATTAGATTTGGCTTATTATTATTATTATTATTATTTGTAGTAATAAGAGTGGTGGGGCTGCATCCCCAGCACCCCGGCGCCTGCTAGCTTATGCCCTGAAATAACAACACACAAATTGTATTCATTTAAACACTGCTTGGCCCTTTAGCTCTAGCCCTTACTGGCTAATTCTGATATCCCGATCAACCCATCTCTAATAATCTGTGAGCACCGGTCTTAGTGAGCACCGGTCTCACGGGGAAGATTCTAGCCTACGTCCATCCTGGGTCGGAGCTTCATCGTGTGTGTCTGCCCGGGAGAAGGGAGCATTGCGTCTCTGAGGCGTCACTTCCTCTTCCTCCCAGCATTCTGTTCTGTTTACTCCTCCCACCTATGTTTTAACGTATGAGGGCCAGCCAAGCAGTTTCTTTATTTTTTTAACCAATGACCTTCCTCCATCAATTATTATTATTATTATTATTATTATTATTATTATTATTATTATTATTATTTTATGCTTGGGATAAAGGCATGAAGTTCTGCTGTTTGTTTGATCAGACCAGACAGCCTTCTTCCCAGGGGTATTTTACTAGTACCCAGAATGTTTTGTTCCTCTTCTGTGTAGATCTCCCTTTCTCTCTCCCTCCTTCCCCCTTCCCCTCTTCCACCTCTCCTTCTTTCCGTCTTTCCTTCTTCCCCCTCCCTTCCTCCTTCCCTTCATCAACACAAAGGGATCCTAAGTCTATTCCTGGGTGTGTTTGGCTAGCCAGTGTGAGACTGCCTGCCACATCATTGCTGTGACCTCTTCAAAGTGCACCTTGTGCTATAAGCCGAGAATTTGTTTCCCCCTAAACCACTCTCAAATGACAAGGGTGCCCTTGCAGGCTGTGACATCAAACACTAGAAATCCCCATTTCCAAAATATAGCCATGCCATCGATCAAGGCAAATGGTTGAATTTCATCTTTTTGCCTCACCCTTCCCAGGCCAGGCTCCTTTTGCCCATCATCTGTTTTGCGTATGCCGTATCCAGTTTTCTCTTCGTGTTTCTCATTTTCCCGTTGTTTGTGTAGGACCTGCCATGTGAGATACCAGCGCTGGGTGTGTGGATGCTGTCTCCTCTTTTCTTTAATTGGGGACTCAACTGATCACTTTAGATTCATGCAACAATGTCACCAGAGCTTCCGTATGCACAGGACACAAGTGTTCTCTGAGGATCTTTTCATTTCCTTCCTCTGACGAACTGGCCTGTGTATTTGAGCAGTGTCCTGGGTTGTTGGTCCCTGAAGATATCCCTTAACTAACAAGATGCTTCTTACCTCCCAGAGGTTCTCACCACACTCTCTCCTACTCCCTGGGAATATTCTTTCACATTTTTTTGAAGCTTCATTAGTGATTTGGAAATATTTATTTTTTCATTTTCATTTCTTTTTAAAGTTGCATGTGCATACATGTATGTGTGACCATATGTGTGTGGGTGCCCACAGAGGTCAGAGTTTGTCAGATACCCCGGATCTGGAGTCACAGGAGATTGTGAGCCACCACCCAGCATGGGTGCTGGTGACTAAGTTCAGGTCCTCTGCAAGAACAGAACACGCTCTTCACTGGCCCCTCCCCCCAGCTGCTCTTCAGCTGTTAAAATTTTGTATGTATGAATGTGTGGTGTGTGCACACGCTCAGGTGTAAGAATGTGCTGTGTGTGTCTCTGTGTGTGTGTACACGCTCAGATGTATGAATGTGTGGTGTGTGCACACGCTCAGGTGTAAGAATGTGCTGTGTGTGTGTGTGTGTGCACGTTCAGATGTATGAATGTGCATTGTGTGTGTGTGTGTGCGCACGTACACATGTTTGTATGCAGACCGGAAACTGATGTTGCTCACTCTCTTCTACATTCTCCACTTTATTTTTGACACAAGGTTTCTCTTTGAGCCAGGGTTTCACTGCTTGGTCAGACTGGCTAGCCAGTGAGCTTGGGGAATCTGGCTGTCTCTCCCCGTCCCTCTGCCCTGGTTACAGAGGCACAGGACCACAGTGTTGCGTGAGTGCTGGCAATCTGCCCTCAGGACTTCAAGCCTGTGTGAGACGTTTCCTGATGGAGGCATCCTCTTGGCCTCTCCTTGGTTGTTCCTGGTGACTCCATTTCCTATCACTTTGAAGCCAAGCAGACCACGAGGACTTGTTTCTGACCTGCGGTTGTCGTTGCATGCACGTTTGCACAATCACCATGCCCAACTTTCTGCTTAATTCACAGAAACTATAACACTTCTACTTAGATAGATTTTTAGCGTTGGCCCTCATCTCCTTGAACTCCAGGCTTTTAATGAAAGCAACGTCAAGGCTGTCGCCCTCTCCAAAGACCACCCACGCTTCAGAGGCGGCCTCCCATGGTCCAGCTCTCTGTGGCCACCTGCGACATCCCTGTGGCAGCTGTCAGCGTAGATAGGACTGCAGCTGGTGGCCTGCCAACCTCCCAGCAGGCAGCATCCTCTAGAGGGAGGGCCCCGCTTGGCTTCTGACCTGTGTCTCAGGCTTGGCACTTTCCCAGTGACTCACACAAGGTCCCTTCCTGCCCTATGCCTCACGCATCCTCGAATGCTAATTCTCGCCATCTCTCTGCCTGTCTGGCCCTTCTTTTGCTTTTCTGCCCTTTCTTTCTTTCCTCCTTTTCCTTTACAAAGCATAGTAGACACTGCTTGTCCTAAAGACTTTTCCTTTTTAAAAATAGAGCTCACCAAGTCTTCTCTGCAGTCCTGTGCTTGCCTCTGGGCATAGCATTTGCCATTTTGTTTAATGTCTCTCACACCGCTGTCCGGCATAGTAGTAGAGTATTATTATTGTTTTGTAGCATGGGAAATAATAGTGTGTTTATTAGTGTGACTTCAAGAGTGGTTTAATTTCTATCAAATTGTCTAATAGTTAGGATTATTGAATTTTTTTTTTTTTTTGGTTTTTTGAGACAGGGTTTCTCTGTAGCTTTGGAGCCTGTCCTGGAACTAGCTCTTGTAGACTAGGCTGGCCTCGAATAACCAGAGATCCACCTGTCTCTGCCTTCTGAGTGCTGGGCTTAAAGGCGTGTGCCACCACAGCATGACTGAATTATTGAATTATTGATATTCCCTCTTTTTAATATTTATTTATTATGTATACAATATTCTGTGTACATGTATGTCTGCAGGCCAGAAGAGGGCAACAGACCTCATAACAGATGGTTGTGAGCCACCATGTGGTTGCTGGGAATTGAACTCAGGACTTTTGGAAGAGGAGGCAATGCTCTTAGCCACTGAGCCATCTCTCCAGCCCTGATATTCCCTCTTTTAAGTATTATTTTCTAGGTTTACTGAGGTATAATTAGTAAATAAAATTGTGAATATTTGAAGCGTATAGTTTACTATTTTTAAAAATTAAGTTAAAAATAAAAATGAATCTTATCTACATTTAATATGTTAAAGGATGCATATAGATAGTAAATCTATTACCATAATGAAGTTATTTCATATAAATCATCTCATAGAGCCTATTTTGTGTGTCATTAATGTTATCTACTCATATACGATTCAATACAATGCAATTTAAAGTCAAATGACTAAAATGTTAGCATTACCTGAGAAAGCTTTTAAAACTATTGATTTCTATTTTACGTATTATGGGCACATTGCCTCATGTATGGCTGTGCGTCACATGTGTGCAGTAAGATTGGAGGCCAGAAGAGGGCGCTAGATTCCTTGGAACTAGAGTTAGAGACAGTTGTGAACTGCCATGTGAATGCTGGGAATGGACCTTGGGTCCTCTGCAAAAGCAGCCGGTGCTCTGAATTGCTGAGCCATCTCTCCAGTCCCAACAGTGCAATTTTATTACCCATAGTCCTCCTCTGTACTCTAGGTGCCGAGACGTCTTCATCCTCCGCGTTTGCTACTCAATATTCTTTGATGACATGCCTCTCCAAATCCCTGATCTTCTCCTGCCTCGAACATCACCCTATTCTCTCTCCCTCCCTCTCTCTTTAACTAAACTTTGTATTCTACACGTAATTGCAATAATCCATGTTTTCCTTCTTGAACCTGAATTATCTCATTCAGCACAAGGGACTTCAGGTTTGCCAGGCCGTTTGTCTCTGCAGTCTTCCGTGGCTGGGCACTCGGGTTACCTTCATCATTAGACTTTTGTGTGCATGGGATGAAGCCTCTCCTTAACACGATGGTTCCTTTCTGTAGAAACCCAGAAGAGGACAGAGGAGGAATATGGTAGCTATATTGTTATCGAGTAGTTCCATGTAATGAAAGCTTCCCTCAAAGTTGACATGAGACTGGCTTTGAATTCCTGACCCCTCCTACCTCCATCCTCTAAGTGCAGAAGAGACTATAGGCACGTGCCACTATGTCTTCTTTTCATCTAAAAATATTTTTAGTGTGTATGTGTATGTTTTTGTGAGCATATAATATGTATGTGTGTATAGGTAGGACTTTGACATCAGGTGCTTTTTTTTTGTAGATCTCTACCTTACTTATTTATTATTTGTTTGTTTGTTGTTTGTTTTGAGGCAAGGTCTCATACTGTATGTGGAGTCCACACCAATTTAGCTTGGCTAGCTGCCAGCGAGCTCCCCCTCTTCTGTCTCCCCCTCCCTGGGCCTGGGATAGCAGGTGTAGGCTGCTTCATCTGGCTTTTTGTTTGGATGCTGCTGATCCAAACTCAGTCCTCATGGTTGTACCATAAGCACTTTATAGGCTGAGCCATCTCCATCTCCTTGGCCTCTGGATCTCATTTATAATGATTTGAGTGACTCCTGTGCTGGTTTCCCTCTGGGCTGAGCCAGTCCTCATACATACAAGGAGCATCC
>NC_022034.1:16647882-16650622 GCF_000317375.1 Microtus ochrogaster | reverse complement strand
CCTCCTTCCCTCCCTTCCTCCCTTTCCCCTCCCTCCCTTCTTCTCTTTCTTCCTTCCTTTCTTGCTCTCCTGGAACTTGCTTTGTAAACCAGGCTTTGAACTCACAGACATCCACCTGCCTCTGCCTCCTGAGTGCTGGGATTAAAGGCATGCTCCACCACCTCTGGTTTGTGCCTTCCGTTTCTTAACTGTGTGGTCTTCAAAAAGTTGCTTAACCTCTCTCTACCTCAGTTTCCCCTTTGGAACATGGGTCTGACAAGTAGGAGGCTTACGCAGCATCTAGTGTGTACATCGAATTCAGTATATTAAAATCGCAATTAGGATAGCTAGACACATGTTGGGTAAATGTATGTTTTGTTCACTGATGGTAGTTTCTTCTAGAACAGTTCTTCTTCTGCTTATAGAGTTGTTTAATAGTATTGCACCAATGAATGAATGAAGCAATGAATGAACTAGATGTGTCAGATACGAAGAAATATGTGATTTCTCTGCTAGACCTCATCAACTGGAAACAGAAGACAAAGATAATACGCTAATTAAATTGTTCTTAACGTGTTGGGGAGATGGTTCATCAGAAAATGCTCACCACGCAAGCATGAGGGCCTGAGCATGGAGCTCCAGTACCATGTGAAAATCTAGGAGTGCAGTTGGTGCGAGTCTGTAGCCCCTGTGTGGGGAGATGGAGGTAGGTGAATCCTTAGAGTGTTCACAACAGTTAGTCTTGACAAACTGGAGCACTTCAGGTTCAGCGGGAGATCTTGTGGTGGTTTGAATGAGAAATGTCCCTCAGTTCATAGGCTCATGTGTTTGAACACTGAGTCCCTTGGTGGTGGTAGTGTCTGGGGAGGTTATGGAACCTTTAGTATATGGACAAAATGTAACTGGATGTAGTCTTTGAGAGTTCATAGCCTAGCCCCCTTCCAGTCATCGCTCTGTTTCCCGCTAGAGGATGGAGATGTGATCTCTCTGCTTCCTGCTCTGGTCCCATGATGCCACACTCTCCCTAGAGGGTGGACTCCAACCCTCAGAAACTGTAAGCCAGAATAAAAACTTTCATGTAGAGGTTGCTTTTGCCATGACATTTTATCACAGCAACTAGAAACGACTAATACAGATCCCGTTTCAAAAAGTATTAGGTGGGAAGCAGTAGAGGAAGGCACCCAGCTTTCACCTCTGACCTCCGCACACACTGCACATAGGAATGTGTATACATGCGTCTCACACACAAATTTTAAAACATGGAAGGGCGGGTTAGCGGGTAATGGACGAGAGCAGCTGAGCCTTTAAGCCAAATGTGTGTAAGCACGCATGTAGCTGGTCCAAGTGAGTTTATTTCTTTCCCCTTAGGTTTTCCAGATAGGCTGGGAGCTCTTCCCTAAATCCACTAAACGATCAAGGAATTTCAGCTAATGGCTTTCATTTTCCAGTTTAGGAGTGTTCACTGTTGCTGCTCCTTTCTATCGCAATACTTTGCTTTTTTTCAGAGGTCCTCCTTGTGGTAACCCAGACAAATTCCTGCCTGAATCCTACCAGTCTCTATGTAACTTTATATAGCCCCAGAGAAACGTTGCTCAATTCAGGGACAATGTATCAGATCATTTACCAGGGGACTATGGACCTGGGGGGGTATATCTCAGTGCTTGCTCTGGCTTCAGATACCACACACATATGCACACCCACATGCACACACATACACACGCATGCACACGCATGTGCACACCCACCCACATGCATGCACACACACATGCACATCCACATGCGCACACATACACACACATGCACACACATGTGCACACCCACCCACATGCACACATGCATGCACACCCACATGCACACACATACACACGCATGCACACGCATGTGCACACCCACCCACATGCACACACACGCACGCACACGCATGTGCACGCCTACCCACATGCACACACATACACATGCATGCACACGCATGTGCACACCCACCCACATGCATGCACACACACATGCACATCCACATGCGCACACATACACACACATGCACACGCATGTGCACACCCACCCACATGCACACACGCACGCACACTCACATGCATTCACACACACACACACACACCTTCTCTTATGTCCTGTCATTTAAAAATAAAAGAAATGTTTAAATCAAACACATACTGGGTTAATTTAGATGGTAATTTTATTTTTAAATTTGTGTGTTGCTTATAATTTTAGGTATAGCTAATCAAGGGAATGATTACATCATCCCTGTAAACAATGACTAATTTTTTTTTTCCATATGGGGTTTCAGTAATTTTCTTTAAAAGGTTGTTTTTATTTTGTATTTGTATCAGTTTATGTATTTTAGTGCAAATCCCTGTGTATCCAAACACAGGGTGCAGATGCCTATGAGGGCCGGCTTGATGCTATAGTGATCAAGACTTTATCTGATGTGGTAAAGAAAACAGATGCGTGTATCCAGTAGACAGGTCGTTCCTACTGAGTCTATCCATAAGCCTGCAGCAGGCAACTCACTCTTACTAAGCCTGGTCATAAGTCTTCAGTGAAGAAAGGTATACACTAGGGTGACCATATGAACTTCACTTAACTTAGACTAAAAAATATCATACGGGGGGGATATAAATCAGTTAGTAAAAACACATTCTGCTCTTCCAGAGGAATCAAGTTTGGTTCCTAGCACCCATGTTGGGCAGCTCACAACCCACGCAACACTAGCTTCAGGGATCTGACAACCTTTGAATCACACACA
>NC_022034.1:16645457-16646992 GCF_000317375.1 Microtus ochrogaster | reverse complement strand
ACACACACACACACACACACACACACACCTCTTACTATGAGAGAGAACAATATGTTGTAATTCTCACTTTAAAAACTGGGACTTAGGTAAGGGAGGCAAGAGTAGGCTTAGGACCACAAATTAGCGTTGTACAAGTTTCTCACCATCTCAGAGGTCTCATCGACAAGACAGAGCTGATATTCGGATGCTGTGTAGTCAGGGTTAGTCAGTTAGAGGAACAGTGCCGAAAGAGAATGAATACGTATTAGGGAAAGGGATTTACTAGATTGGCTACGGAGGAGGAGGTGCTGGCTAGTCTGCTGGTACCTGTGTGCATACCAGAGGCTGCCCAGTTCACCAACTGGGTGCCTCAACAGTACCAAATTTGGTGTGGAAGGCCTGGAGGTCTCCTGAAGAGCAGCTGGTCTTCAGTTGTGTTGGGAGACAGAAAGAGCTGGGTACAAAAGCTAGCAAGGCACGGTGGCAGCGGCATTGTACTCAACAACAAGGAGCAAAGTAGAGCAGGCACAACAGCCCCTGCCCCAGCTTTTTATTTTTTTTTTTTTGTGAATGAGTCACTGCCTAGACAAAAGGGTTGTGGGAAGCAAACCCAAACACATTCTTTTTTTTTTTTAATTACTACAGGATTGTCTCAGAGAGATAAGTGCATGGACCACCATTTTATTCGTGATGGCAGATGGTTAAAAGTAACCACTGATATTTTTTTCTTCTCACCTACCTGGTCTCCTTTGATCTTCCTACCCCTGTCTACCTCTCTGTTTTCTCAAGATGAGTGTGAGGAGTGTGTGTAACCGTGGTGGGATAGTACTTTCAAATACCGATGTTCAGTTTTGTTGAGAGACTTTTCGCGTAACTTAAAATTCATCCATGGATGTGTAAAATGGACAGAGCTGTGCAGCCATTGCTAGACTCTAATCTAGAACATTCTCAACCTCCCCCTCCCCGCCCCCACAGAACCCTGGTTTGAGTTTTTCTGTGAAATGGAGTAATATAATACATGGTCTTTTAATCCAGTTTATTTTACTTACCATATGTTTTTCAAGGCCCTTTCCACTGTACCCTTTATCAACTTTTTTTTTATTAAGTAAGATCTGATGTATAAACGTCCGTCTTATTTTTCCTTTTTTTTATTAGTTTGCAGAGAACTTCACACAGTGTGTTCTGATCCTATTCCTCTCCCCTCCCTCACCTTCCCCCAACTCTGCATGCCCTTCTGTACCTACACAACTTCGCATTCTCTCTCTCTCTCTCTCTCTCTCTCTCTCTCTCTCTCTCTCTCTGTCAACCATCGAGTCCAATTTGTGCTGCCATGCACTCTTAGATGTGTGGCCCTAGTCTGGATGGTCATTGCCGGATTCTCTCTATCCCAGCAGCTATCAGTTGGGAACAGCTCCTCAGCTGGGGGTGGGACTCTGTGCTCAGGTCCCCTATCCCCTGCTGTGACATTGTTTGGCTCCAGTCTGTGGAGGCCTTGTGCATGCTCAACCAGTCTGAGTTCACACGTGTGACCGCACTGATGTGTCTGGAAACCCGCT
>NC_022034.1:16643995-16644656 GCF_000317375.1 Microtus ochrogaster | reverse complement strand
TTTCGGGAATTCACCAAGACCAGCTAGCCTGGGTCTGAAAAAGCATGGGATAAAACCGGACTTACATAGCGCCCCAGCTTTTTAGAATTGAGCCGCTGGAGGTGCCGTACACCGCTGGAGGTGCCGTACACTCTGGGGAGGGGCTCCTCTGCTCGGTTATTCCTTCCTAGCAATGTCCTTACAGACCCACCCAGAGGCATGTCAACTGATTCCGGATCTGATCAGGTTGGCAATCAATACTAAATGTAAAAGAATATGCATAACCTGCCGTGGTAATGCCAGATATTGAGAAAGGGCTAAAGAGAGACTTTGTCGTTGATTTTCTAGCACAAACCGTGACTTCTTAGGCTAGTGACACCAGTTTTGAACTCTCCTGGTTATTTACACGGCCGTCTCTTCTTCCCCGAATGGTTTTAATGAGGGAGCAAATCAAAGGTATTTTTTTTTCAGTCACTCAGTGGCGGATGGATGGAAAGAGGGATGGGCGGTTGTTCTGTACCCCGAAGGTTGTCAGATGGGGCGTGCACAGGGAAGGCCAGCAGAGTCAGTGTGCACGCACAGATAGCTTCTGGGTGGCAGCCAGGGTTTTTAGTGAATGAGTCACTGCCTAGACAAAAGGGTTGTGGGAAGCAAACCCGAACACATTCTTTTTTTTTTTTTT
>NC_022034.1:16630746-16639831 GCF_000317375.1 Microtus ochrogaster | reverse complement strand
TTCTTTATTAATAAGAAATCATTCCCACATCAGTCTTCCACCATCTCTGGCTCTTCCAGTCTTGATCCCCCCCGCCCCCGCAGTGATCTCTGAGCCAGGGCAGGGCAAGGCGTAATAGAGATGTCCATTTAGGGTTGAACTCCCTCTAGTCTCTTTTTCTTTGCTCCTTGACCAGTCTGTGTTAATTGTTACCTTCTGCAAATCGAAGCTTCTCTAACGAGGGTTGAAAGAGGCACTAAGCCATGCATAAAATGATAAATCATTAGAAGCTGGTTTACTATTATGTCCATTTAGCAGAACAACAATAGTAGGGCCCCTGGGATTGAACTCTGGTCGCCTGGCTTGGCAGCAACCGTCTTTACCCATTGAACCATCTTGTCAGCCCCTTTCTAGGGGGTCTTAACGGGACTCTTGTAGTTTTCTTTTAGAACCACCAGAAAGCCACCGCGGAGTTAAACCATTTTCTAGCTTTTCAGTGACAATTTTAAATGACTGGATATCATTTTTCCAGGCCCTTCCAATGGCGGATTTTCCTGAAATTGAGGCCTCTTCTAATGCTGACCCTAAAATAAGACCTTTTCAGGCAGATTTTGTTTGCTCTAAACATGTAATTTCCGAAGAGACAAGATTTGAGAAGTCTGTGCCAATCAGGTTGCCTTTGTTCGGGAAACCAGTCCTAATTTTGAGGCCGTGATTTAAAAAAAAGAAAGAAAGAAAAGAAAGAAAATAAAACAACACACTTTCTCAATGGGAAAACAAAGGCCAGGCAGGGCTGAGGGTGTTCACACTGCCTCTGTAAACGTTTATTCTGTGAGCTGAATATTGACTCGAGGAGAAACCTGGAAAACTAAGCCAAGTAAAGAAAAAAAAACACCAAAGCAAAACTACTGCAAATAAAACCCAAGCAGCTGCTTCCATGTGAACTGCAGTGTAAACATCGCCCCTGAGATCTGGTGCTTAACTGGCCTCATCCCTAATACCCATGCCCACAGACCTGCATTTGGACAGTTTGGGTATTTAAGGAGACACGTTCATCAACTGGGCATCAGCAAGAGCGGCCTCAGGTTTTGGCTGAACTCTGCTTTTCCATATCACTCTAGACACACGTGCCTCAAATAAGTGATGTAGGTTTCTTTAAGGGAAGGCTAGCTATAGGGGTTGCTGTGGGCCCTATGATCTGTCATAGCCGTGAGACGGCAAGTATATTCTCGTTTGCATAATGTTTAAGCTGAGCTGGTCCCTAATTCTGGGGAAGGGAAAGACCCAGGGAGAATACACAGGATCATTTTAGAGATACTACTTTTGGAGTTTTTCCTCCTCGCTTGTTACTAATAGTTTGTTTCTAATAGTTTGCCATCATATGGCATATCCAGGACAGACAGTCAAGATCCTAGGGGTCTTGGGAAATGAATGAGACCAACGAAGTTTCTGGAAAAGTTTTTCCAGCTCTTGAGTGTTTCCTGAAATCATTGCTAGGGAGAATCGTTCCAATGTAGGTTTTAAGTGCCGGCATATTTGAATGAAGCTGTGAATTTAGGAATACCAAACCAAGCCAGGCGGTGGTGGCGCACGCCTTTAGTCCCAGCACTTGGGAGGCAGAGGCAGGCGGATCTCTGTGAGTTTGAGGCCAGCCTGGTCTACAAGAGCTAGTTCCAGGATAGGTCCCAAAGCTACAGAGAAACCCCGTCTTGGGGGAAAAAAAAAGGAATACCAAACAAAATGACCCAAACAGAAAGAGTTCCTCTGTAAGCCAGGGGACTTAAATGATAAAAATATAATCCAGTTTATAGTAAACCAGCAGCATTCTCAGAACAAACAGTTTACACAAATGCACCTGCTGCTCTCAGGCCACAATACTTCCCCCAAATGTAGTGCGCCAGCCAGGTGGCACGCTGGCAAGAAAGACACCGGGAGTGTAGTAGTGACATTTCATTTTGTCACCAGGACTACATGGTTCAGGGCTTCAGGCAGCATTCTGTAAAGGGTTGCTCCTATACTCACGTCATTCAGACTTTAATTGTTCACCATGCATTGCAGAGGTCCGCATTCTCTCCCAGTGACCTCTCTAAGATTTCTGTATGTTGAAGTGATGGGCTGGACTTCCAGTATTGGTTGGCAAATTTTAGAGATGAGGCTCTAGCAGAAGACAGCCAATAGCACCCCACTTCCCATGCTGGTGTAGCAGCCACCTAGCAACAGGGGCTTTTAGCGGCTACCGGATTTGCTAAAAGCAGTCGTTCCAATTAGCAGTAAGAGCCATGCACCTGGCGTTACTCGGAATTCTGCCTTTCTTAAGGATGATTTTTAATGTAATCTATTTGTACTTTAAATAACAAAAAACTTACTCAGTCTTTGGAGGGGCTATATCAAAAAAAACCTAGCAAAGGTGCATGGAGCCTTTCAGAATTGATTACTGATATAGAATGTGTGGGGTGTGTGCTTGCTGAACGATTCTTTCCAACAGCAGAATTTGGAAATGTTGTTTTCTCATGGTTCACTTCCTGATTTTGACTATGATCATATTGATACTGTAGTTGTCTCCGTAGAAATTCTAGCACTGCCCCAGGCTCCCGACGTGAGTAGGCTTTGCTGCCAGACTTGTTACCAGGGAGAATAAAAATGATAGCTCTGAGCTGCAAACACGTAGCAAATGCGGTTTCTCTTCAACTCCCGTTGCAAGATGTCAAATCAATACAATGGCAAGAGCTGCACCATACTGTCAAAATGCTGCAGTCGGCCTGGCGAGACAGCCAGCAGGTAGAGGCACTTGCCGCACAAGCTGCGAGACTGGAGTTCGATGCCCAGAAACAGAGAAGGTGGAAGGAGAGAAGACAATTGACTCCACCACGTCATCCTCCATCTCCACGTGTGCACAGGGCCCATACACACCCCTCCCATACACACCAAAAACATGCTATTGTCATTGTCTAATGTTTAAAACACATTTTTCTCCTTTAAACATTTGGTACCCCTTCTATGTTTTTTTTTTTTTTTTTTTCTATCATAAAATGCTCCTGGGTGTTTTGGATAGTATGATGACTTTCTTGTAGTTTCCTTTCTTTTAAAAAAATATTTATTTATGTGTATGTGTGTGTGTGAGAGAGTGTATGTATGTGCACCATGCTCACGCAGGAGTCCATAGAGATCAAAAAGGGACACTGGAGCCGCTGGAACTGGAGTTACAAGTGGTTGTGCATCTCCATGTGGGTGCAGGGAATGGAACCCGGGTCTCTGTAATGAGCAGAACCATTCTTAGCCCCCGTACTATCTTTCCCTTCCCTTTCTGTTCTCTGTTCTGAGTGCTTCAAAACAAAACCAAACCACAGCAGCATCTGCTGAGTCAATATTTTCCAGGACTCCTAGGTTTTAGGAAGAGTGATAGAGTCCATCTCTTCCCTTTATTCTTGTGTTTTGAAAGCCTAAACCACCTAAAGTCATCAATCAACTCTATTGTCGAACACCTTCAGAAGCTCTATTGGCTCCTCACATCCTGGCATTTCACCCTCATTCTTTAATGGGCTTAGTCCACTGATATCATAGTCACTGTGTGGTTTCTGCATCTGCTGACATTCCTTTCATCTCGGATTGTGACCTCCCACAGAAAAAGTCCAGACCACATTGATTTGCACTGCTAACCATTGAGAAGCAGACAATTCTTACATAGAAAGCACTTTGGGAAAATTCTTCAAGTTGCAAGTTCTCCAAATTTGTTCTCTAACTGATTTCTAATGGGTCGGCTCCCACCAGTTTGGGTGCACAGATATTGCCAACAATGCTTCTTGCCTGAAAATGGATTCTCTAGGTGAGATGAAAGCTTGGCAAGACTTTGTAGGCATGGGATTTCTAGGTTGTGCCATTCCTGGTTTGTGTGTGAAATTATGGAAATCCGTGGTTAAGTTTCCAAACTACAGCTTCTCTCTCCCCTCTTTTACCAGTTTCTGCACCTGCCCATCTTCCCTATTTCCCTCCTGTTTTCAGAATTCCTTATGCTGCCTCCATGTTGTGGATCTGCTCTGTGGAATAAGTGAAATGTTCTAACTTAGACCAAATCGTTTAGGACGGTGCAGAACAGAGATGCAGGGAGTCAAAGTAGAGGGATTGGAAACAGTCATGTAGTCACTGAATGTCTTTTGGGACTGGCAAGCAAACTGAGAACAAAATTTAGCTTCAGGAGAGTCTGTGGCAATAAACGTGTGCATTAGTTATGACCTGGTAAAGGAATTTAAGTTTATTATTAATAAAGAAAAAATAAAGCCACCTGTAACTTCCAGAGTCTAGAAAAAATGAAATATTGCTCTACCTCACATACATGTAACTTCCCACTGTTAGCTAAGAGGTTTGCTATCAAGTCAGTCACTGAAGAGAATGAAAATATGCTCGTCTGTCTATCATCATTTGTGATTCTTTTCTTTGGTAAGAGTTCAAAGAGAATGCTACTTCTATCCAGCTTTTGGCCTGTGGAGTAAGATTTATGAGACAAAAAAATAATTAAAGATGATAATGCTTCCCCCAACAACTTCTGATTGTTCAGCCCAAACTTGTTTGATTCCTTTCATGAAAGCTAGTTGCCATGTAGACACTTGGTCTCTATTGATGTTACTTGTGACAGATGCCAAGTCTGGTGCCAATCCGCAATCCTTATCTTATTTCATTTAATTAGCCACCGTGGGTCACTGTAGTCATCTGGAGACCTTTCTTCTTGGTTGCACCTTCTCAGTCTCCAAACCCAGAGTCCTCAGAGTCTCTTAGGAGGGACTTCCTGGGGCCCTGTCTCTCCCTCTTCCTCCTGTATCCTTCACACCTGGTGTCAGGGCTGTAAGAAACCGCCATGGCTCGCTTTCCTTTCGAATTCTATAACCTGTCATCCATCCAGCTGCCCTCTTGACACCCTTGCCTGGTTTTCTAAAGCTTCCTTATGTATTATGTGTCTAAGGCCAGTTCCTAGTCTCTCTTGGAAGGCCCTTGTCTCACAATGCGTCTCACTTTGATTTGTAGAAGGTCCTTTCTCCCAGGGATCAGCCAAACGTGGGGGATCATCCTCAGCCCCACTACTCCGTGCTGCTCACTCAGGTGGCAAAGCTTCTTTTGGTGTTGTAAGAAGGCATCTAGAATGTAGCCCACCTCTGGCATCCCCCCTGTCTCATTCCAACTTTCACACTTTTGCTGCCCGGAACATTATGTCACCTTGGAACCGCCTTTTTTTTTTTTTTTTCAAATTTCCTTCCTGCTAGGAAGCAGCCAGCTCTGTCACAGAAAAATGGAAGCCAGGTGATATCAGGACTATTTAGGATCTCCCAGTTACCTCTGAGTTCACTCAAGGAAAAGCGCCCCCACCCTCATGCCGTGGGCCATACATATTATTCCTTTTTTCTCCATCTTCATTTCTCCCCCTTCTTTCTCTCTCACTCCACCTTCCTCTGTCTCCCTTCTTTTCTCTTCCTTCCTTCTTTCTTCCCCTCCCTCCCTCCTTCCTTCTTCCCCTTCTTTCTGTCAGTGTCTTATTCCATAGCTCAGGCTAGCTCCAAACTCCTGACCCTCCTGCCTTGGTCTCCCACACATGGAGGTTACAGTTTGTGCTAATGCATCTGGCTTCCTTTGGACTTCTTACAGATTTGTGCTCTCTCGGCTTTAGGGTCCTGGTCTCTTTGGCCGCCGGTTGGATGTGATGGATGCTCTTCTGATCCAGAACTTGCCCATTTGCTGTCTCTTCAAACTCACCCCTTGTTCCTTTTTCTCCATGAGGTAATGATTTCAGTTTCACCTTGATTATGTTACCTGAAGTAGCAACTTTTTTCTGCATCCCCCTACTCTTATATGTTACTCATTTATTTATTCATTTATATCTTCATCACCTTTCTAACCTACAGTATTTTATTTTATTTTACTTATCCAATGCCCTAAAGCAGAATGGAACATCTATAAGGGAAGAATTCTGTTTTGTCCAACTCTTTGTTACTAATATTTAGGACTTAAGCTGGCATATAGTTAGACACTCAATTTATGTTTCTTTTTTTTTTGAACAAGTTGAGAACAATATTTGATATTTCTTAGCATAAACTAAGTGGCATATTAGATTATTTGAGTCAAGGAGCAGGAAGAGATGTTTGTGGGGAGGTCAAGGCTTGCAGAAGCATCCAGGTTGAATTCAGTTCATCTGACTACTTCAGTGGGCTCCGCCATCCCCTGCTCAATCCTCCTTTTACTATTACTAAGGCTATTTTACAGTTCTGTTAAAAAACCATTTAAAATTACAAAACAAGACGGTATTGCGTTAACTCTGACCTTACAAGACCCTGGGTTTTATAACTGTTTAGAGAAAATGTGGAAAGGTTGAGTGTGCTTGCTGGCCCCACTTGTTCGATTACTCATCCCTATAAAGAGGTTTTAAAGCACATATTAAAAAGATTCCTCTCTCTTGTCTCGTAATTTTCTTCTCATCTTTCTTCCTCGGGTTTCCAAGGGTCTAAAGCGAGACCCTTGAGGGTCTGGAGGTACAGAGCTAGAGCAGGCTGGCTTGGAGCTGGCCTCAGTCCGCAGGTCCTGACCCGGAGTCACTGCTCTGATGGCTGCTCAGCGCAGGGGCCAGTGCACGCTTATGGTGAGCAAGCCCTTGGTGGCTGCTGTTCTGCCCAGGGTAGCTGTCTCTTGTGGCCCTTCGCTTGTTTGTGCTTCCACAGATGTGTTTCCCCATATCCAGCTAGGGCTAGCGCTGCAGCCGAGATGCCTCAGGGTGTGGAATGGGAAAACTGGGGTGGCAGGTAGCTTTCCAGAAAACATCCTAGGCCAGGGATGACATCACCCATTTCCCATAGTACCGCAGTGGGATGACCTTGAGGAGCCGAGGTTATTTCGGGGGGCCCCATGCAGGTCAGGATTTGTCTTCAACTGCGTCCCCAAACCAGGTAGGGAGTCTGTAAACTTGGCATCAATCACCTACTGGGGATCTCACAGTGGTCGAATTCTGTGATCTCCAGAATCCCCCAGAGCGTCGCGTGTTTGTAGGATCCAAACTGTTTGCTGTTCTGCATCCTGACTGGTTAGGGTTCGGTAGAGACAAATGATTGTGTGAAATTTAGTGGAGATTTGTGTGTAATTTTGTTAGTCATAGGCTGGCTTGTTTTGTTTTCCTAAACAGAGCAGGCAAATATGCTAAAATGCCAACAGCTTTATTACTACCTGTGTCTCACAGGGTCCCTCTCTACCAGGGCTACTTAAAATATGCCTGTCGCCTCTGTTCCTTTTCATGCATTTACTTAACCGGCTTCAACCAGTGTGTTCTTTCTAATTCGTTCCGTCGTGATTCAGGAGAAGCAACGGTAATGACACATTTAGAATCAGAAAATTGTAGCGCGTTTGAGCTACAGAGGACATTGGAGAACACCTCACCCAATCACATCCCCCCCCCCCCGAAGAGGAGAGTGGGGTGAAGAGGGGCAGTGACTCACCCGAGCTCCCACACTGACTTTCTCGCAGGGTTAAACATCCGAAGCTGCGTGTCTTCTAATCTCCTGTGAGTGTTCTTGTTGCCGGAGCGAGTTAAAATGAAAATGACCATAAACCCGGGAGCAGCAGCCGCCACCATAACAGCAATAATGACAAACTCATCCGAATAGACTCTGTGGTCTAGAAAATCAAACACAAAGTATTCCTGGGATTTCCACTGCATGAGACAGAACAAGCTTGCTAAGGGGTTACCACTGTGTTTAAAATGTTTGTTGTCGTGTGCGTGGATGTGTACGGGTGGATCCACGTACGTGGCATAGTCCTTATGGGGTGGTCAGTTCTGTAGGGTTGGCTCTCTCCTTCCACACGGGTTCCTGGCAGGATTTGGGTTTGCTTTGTCTGGCCATTAGTGTTGCTGCCTTTTCAGTGTTCATAGCATGAGTATCTTCACACCTGATGGGTGTTAGTTTGCGGTTACTGACTGACGGTGTGGTAGGGCTCTCCATGGCATTAGAGAGCTTATGACCAGAGCAGGGTTCCCCAAGGCTGCAAAATGCAGAGATGTGCAGTCATGGCAGCCTCTTCTTGATTTTTGCACCAGAAGAGGGTTGGTAGCTAGAAGAAAAGCAAGCCGAGGGTATTAGCCACAGTACAGTCCCTTGTAAGACACGGACCTTCATTCATTCATGAATTCAGCCAACGTGCAGTGACAAGTCCCAAGAGATAGCCAGACTTCAAGGTGGAAGGTTTGGGAGCCAGACAGAAGATTCAAATACACTGTGCTAAGTACAATTTGTCTTCACCTCAGGGAGTAAGTGTGGTCTCGGAGAGACACCTATGCCTGGAATATTTCTGCAGTTTGGGTAAGGGAGGGAGGAAAGGGCAGCCATGGGCGTGGAAGGATGGAGGCTGAGAGCAGCAGGCGACACACAGGCTTCGTGGCAGCTGGAGTACCAGCACGCGGGTCTACCTTCGTGCTTTACTTTCTGCATTGGCAAGGAACGAACCCAAGGTACTGCTCTGTGTTAAGGGCCAATCTGGCCAGGAAGGGCTCCCAACAGTTTTGCTGTGTGTAGGGCTGAGGAGGTTCCCGGAAGGCAAGACTTTTAATTCTCATACGAGGACCGTCTTGGGCAAACAGAGCAGGACGGTTGGACAGTCTATCTTTATGTGGGCATCTGCCAACTTAATCGAGGGCCTGTCTGCTTTGTTTTGTTTTATTTTCCTGTTGGGTAACAGATAAACTTGTTAACAATGGGATATGGAAAAGAAGGAGGGGGAGACAAGGTACTTGTAGACTGGAAAAAGACATATGTGGTAACAGATGTGTCTGTACGGTGGAAGAGGAGGACTTCAGACACTAAGGACCAGGGAGGGACCAGGGAGCGAGCATACATGGGCTCTTGAGTATGAAGACCAGTGAGAGATGGAGAGATGGCATCTATCTGTCTGTCTGTCTATCATCTATCTATCTATCTATCTATCTATCTATCTATCTATCATCTATCTGTCAATCTGTCTATCTGTCTATCTATCTATCTATCTATCTATCTATTATCTATAAATCTATCTATCTATCATCACTATCTATCTATCTATCTATCTATCTATCTATCTATCTATCTATCTATTATCTATCTAT
>NC_022034.1:16629578-16630361 GCF_000317375.1 Microtus ochrogaster | reverse complement strand
CTATCTATCTCTATCTATCTCTCTCTATATCTATCTATCTATCTATCTATCTATCTATCTATCTATCTATCTATCTATCTATCTATCTAATCTCCTTCTGTCTATCTATCCATCCTTCCATCTACCTATCATCTATTTCCATTCTTCCTTCCTCCCTTCTTTCATCCTCCTTTCTTTCCTTCCTTCTTTCTCTTCTTCCCTCCTTCCTTCCCTCCCCCTTTCCTTCCTTCCTTCCTTCCTTCTTTCCTTCCTTCCTTCCTTCCTTCCTTCCTTCCTTCCTTCCTTCCTTCTTTCCACTTATATATCCATCCTTCTACCCATCATCCATCTATCTGTTTATCTATTGACCTACCTTCATGACTGATATATCTGTAGATCTATAGAGGGGGTCAATCTGGAGCCATAATGTTGGAAATTTATGGGAGAAATGGAACAGGAAATAACTTTAATCAAATTTCTATAAAAAAACCTGTCACTCCTGTCAGCAGTTCATTAACTCTGATGAAGATGATCATGTGATTGACTTTATTAAAATTAGATTTCCTACCATTTAAAGATATTCATTAGCCACGGTGATAATCATTGAAGGTGGAATTGGGTGATTTCCTCTAGAATTTGTGTTATATCAACCTATTCAAATCCCATGGCTTGCTACATGCTTTAAAAATGAATTTTGCTTCTAGGGCATAGTGGCACAAATGTTCAATCTCAGCACATAGGGACGGAATCAGGAGGGTAAAGTTCAAGGTCAGCTTCAGCTACACAGTGCATTTGAAGCCAGCT
>NC_022034.1:16620657-16629478 GCF_000317375.1 Microtus ochrogaster | reverse complement strand
ATCTATCTATCTATCTATCTATCTATCATCTATCTATCTATCTATCATCTATCTATCATCTATCTATCAATCTATCTATCTGTCTATCTATCTATCTATCTATCTATCTATCTATCTATCTATCTATCATCTATAAATCTATCTATCTATCTATCATCTGACTTCAAATCAATTAGAATAGCACCATGTAATAGAAACATGCCAGTCACCTGGCAACTACATTTTAAAAAGTGCATTTGTGCATGTGTGTGCATGGTTGTGTTAGAGAGAGAATAATAAAATCAAACTTAATAATGTATTTAAATCAACAAGATACACTTAAACATCACAATTCTAATACAAAATCACCATAGAGAATTATTGAGATATACTGCTTTTTCTTTTTTGCTGTGTACTGTCTGTAACTCTGTGTTCTTTTCAATTAGAAAGCATTCCCAACTCAAATACAAACTATTTATTAGGGATATTTGGCCTGAACACAGTTTTTTTTTAAGTTCAGATATTTGAAAAAAGTAGGTTGATAAATAAGAATCATTAGAAGCATTTTTCAGTTTTTAATGATTGACTTGCATGGCGGCTTGAAACCTCAAATGAAGTTGATTAACAAAACCCAAAGGGTTATGAATAGTAACTTATAATGGCTTATTCAAGTGCTCACTCACAAGAAATCTAGTTCTCCAAGTATTATAAGCCGTGTAATTGGTGTTTAGTAGAAATAAGCACAAGCATGTGTCTCTTCATATATATGAATATACATATATCTGGATATGTATATACATGTCTGTTACATCTCTGAATATATGTATATTCATACCTCAAATATTTGCTATAAGCCCCATGGCAATTAGCAACTACAAAATTGTATAAAATCTTACAGATTCTGTTAGATTGATATCCTACTTATATTGCCTTGAGGATAAAGCATGACATAATGGCAATATATTTTGTGATAATACTGCTCTGACCATACCATCAGAACTTGAAAGTGCTAGTCAGTGTCCTTTAATTATGGATCAGCAATTCCAAGCTAAATTTTATAACAGTCTTTGCCCAGAAAGGGTCAGCATACTATTTTGATCACTTTCAAATAAAAAAATTGCTATAGCGGATTGAAAAGTGGTAGAACCAAACTAAAGCCTTAGGCCTAAGAATGAGAGACTTGAGAGGACCACCCACATTTCAAACACTTGCTAGCCACAGGCTTATGCAGAATAGGACAGCAAGGACAGAGATCACATTAGGTTTAGGAACTTGAAAGCGGTCACCCTTTAGTGACCTTTAGTCTCTCCTGTGGCTTGCCACTTCCTCTCCCTGCCCCCACCCCAACTTTTCTGTGGATAGTAGTTCTGTGTCCTGCCTGTAGATGGCAGCACTTTCTTCTCGAAGTTAGGAGGCCTTCTTAGCACTTAGATTCCTACAGTTTTCATAGAAAGAATCATTCTCTAGAAAATTCTTTGGAAGCACAGGTCAGAATATTTCCAGTTCCACTGTGATTCTGCCATTGGGTTGGGAGAGAATCCGTTTGCTTTCTCCCTGGAGAACAGCTCACAGCTCAGTGTAGAGGGAGGCCGAGGAGATTTCAGGCGTCCAACTTAAAACCCTTAGCATTCCTGTGGTCACCCAGAGCCACCCCTCATGCAGCGACCAGAGTGGACACTCCCAAGCTGTGACAATAACTCTGCTTTCACTTTGCACTGAACTTTGTAACTGGGTTTTTAAGGACTCCCACAGAACCTGACATTACATTTATATGCTATCCACATCTGGTATTAAGGGGACCTATTATAGTATAATTAAGGTTAATATTTTAAAAATTCATTTACATTTAGAGGTACCCTTCTCCTGTCCTTCATATCCGTTGGTGATAAGGTAAGAGAACATTATGTAAAAAATAAAGCGTCGAGGAAAGAGATGGTGGATTCAGTTGGTCTCCCAAGGATTGGCATACATCTGTGCCCAGCACTTGAATCCTGTGTGGAAGCCAAAAAAACTGTGGACTGATGTCTTGATCCTTTTTGACTGACAGCTTAAAATTACAGGCTCTGTTTTTATGTAATTTTTACTCATTCTGTTTCCCCAGTACAGCTTCAATGCTCTATTTGAATTTTAATCATAATTTTTCTTAGTTGAGCTTCACGCCAACATTGTGCTGTACCTGGTATAATGCGGTTAAAGTGCTATGCTTTTGACTCAAGAAAAAAAATCACTGTTTTCTTATTGCATTCTTTAATTCTTTTGAGCCTATGAGATGGATGATTAATGGCTTGGAGGAGAGAGAGAAGATGGGAGAGAGGGGGAGATGACTTTACCCAAGCTTGCACACGTCAGTAGATCAATTAAGTTTTTTGTCATACATTTGGTTAATATTAGCCTTTATAAACCACAGAGTATTTTTTAAGATGAAGGAACTGGGTTAAGAGAGAATCAATCTTCGCCATCTTGTGAATGATAGACTTAGTAGAGAAAATTCGACTGGCGTGTTTTTCTGCCTTTGGTTTCCAATGGAGACTCCTTCCAAGGACTCGTTGCATATAAAGGCACTGGAGAACAGAAAATATGGTGTCAGATTTCCGTAATCTCTTTCACTCCGTTCTATTTAGACCGTTTCCCCATCTGCTTTCTTAGCATTCACATTCCTCTCCAAAATGCAACCATGGCTTGAAATTTACAACTTCTCTTCATGCCCCCTCTGTTCTATTCTTAATAATCCCAACCACCATCCCATGTACGCAGTTTTCAAATTTACAACTTTATCCTCTCCGTTCATCTGGGTAGGGCAACTGCCCTACAAAGAACTCTAGAGCAGCCATCTTAAGACCGAGTTTATGCTTCCATCGTCCAAATTCGAGTGCAATTACTCCCCACCTGCTTTTCTGAGTAACTCTGCTGGGTGACTCAGGGAACCACACCCTTCATCTGGACCTATTTTATGTTCTGAGCCATGTTGGCAGTCACAGGAAGCCTGGGAACATCCTCCCAGAAGGATGCTCCTAACCGAGTGAAGAAGACAAGGCTATAGTAACATAACTCAAATTTAATGTCAGTTTCAGATTAGTGGTAAGTAACCATATTTCCAGGAAGCATTATCAAGTACGTGTGATTTGTAAGACACCAACAGAGAAAAAGCGTCTGGTGACACTATAATAGTTATTGTCTATGTCTGTCCATAAAAGATAGGCCAAATTCCAGCTAAAAGTTAGAGCTAATAAAGACAGATTTTACTTATAATCTTTGTTAGACTTCCTGAATTGTCCAAGGGTGAAAGTCTGATGATGATACTGTAAGTCCTTCTGAGAGGCTCCTTCTGGTTTGAGGGCACCCAACCAGATGACAAGCAAAGTCCTTCTGGGATAATAGGAGATTTTCAAGGTGTACCCCTTACAATCAGAGTTCTGTGAACTAAATAAGCATATCATTGCCTCTAGACATACAGTATCCAGTGCTATGTACCCAGGAAAAGGCAAAGCTGCTGGGAGCATGAAGGAATAATCATCTGTAGATGCTGAGGCTAGCAAAGGCAAACAGATTGAAAGCGGGTGTCATCAAAAATCTCAGAGACAGGAAGAGGAAATCTAACAGAGACCCACCTCACCAAAGCCCAGGAGGAGTGGACGAATAGAACCTACTTCCCTTTCCTATCACGGTGCTCACAGGACAAATGACACCACTTCTGTGAGGTCCCTACTGAGTGTGTAATTTAAAAGAGACATTAGAAAAATCTCAAATTGTGGGACATGTTACAGAAAGAGATAACATATTTCAAAATTGTCGAGATCATGAACAATTCTAGGTCAAGGGAAAAAGAGAGACATGTTGACCAAATGTGGGCCCGATCCTAGACAGGATGTTGGATCAGAAAGCAGGTCTTTATAAGGCAGCTGGCAGAATTCGGATACTGTCTATAGATCTGAAAATAGTAGTGTATCTAGGTGAATACCTTGGCTTAGAAAGGGCACTGTGCTTAGGTAAGAGAAAATGACCTTGTTTTTGGAAGTATGTGCTGAAATTTACAGTTTGCTTCCAGATACCCCAGAGGAGAGACAGACAATATAAAGAGAAAGTAGGGGTAACAGACAGGTGTAGTAAAGAGAATCCAGGTAAAATGCATAGGGGATATTTTGTTCAGTTTCTGTTTCCTTTAAATACGGAATTACAGAATAAGTAAGCATGGCTTTTAAAAATAAGCAGGTTGATGGAAACTTTCATGTGTTTATGGTGTCTCTTTCTCAGAGACTGCCAGTACCAATCGGAGCCATTGTTGGTGTTCTAGTTAGCATCAGGAGAAGTTTAGGAGTTCCTGGGCCACATGCAAGGGCTCAGCACTTCATGCTTTGGTCTGTTTTTGTGGTAATGGCCAATCTGGGCTGTAGTGCATGGACAGTGCCCAGTAGTTTGCAAAGAGCCTGTACAGTTTGGAGTGTTATTGTCACAGCCTCTTCTGTGTTTGGATAGATTTGAGTGGCAGAAACATCAGTGACTTTGCCAAGACCTCATCGGGAACTCTACACCGGGAGGTCTGCTCTTCTGGGGCATTTCTTTAAGCATCACTTCTGGAGCCATAACTGAAACTCATATTAAACACAGAGACCTAGAGAGGATTTCTAATCCGAAAGTCTAGCATCAAACATGCCCGAGAATCTGGAACTCTTTGGGCATCAACGTAAGTGTCCTGGTTGGGAAATCCCGCACCTGACTGCTATAGGGTGCAGTCAAACACAGGCACACAGAGAACATTGCATAAAATTGCCTTCAGGCTATGTGCGTAATGCGTGTATGAAATACAACTGAATTTCATGCTTAAACATGGGTCCTATTCTCATGGCATCCTGTTATGCAGCATATGAGAGTATTGTAAATCTGAAAAGCAATTCCAAATCTTTCAGGAAAGAGTCAAATTAGGCTAAACCACTAAACAACAGTCTTTGATAATCTGAGGAATAGTCACCTTTATTTATTTATTGTCAGAGGAACAATTAGCTCTTAGAGTCTGTTTCTTCTGTTAGGACTGCTAAGTTAGCAATGTTCTAGCATTTCAGATGACTGAGGCAGGAGGATCACAAATTTGGGGTTCAGCCTGGAGCACACAGTGAGAACCTAGCTCAGAAAAAATGTTGGTTTAGTATTAACTTTAATGCAGATATTTATTATACCTAGTCTCAACTCTGAATCACATGCCCCCTCCCCCAGCAACACTAGTAAGATGGCAAATGGGGAGATTAAAGTTGAGTAAATATTTCTATAAATTTTAAATTATAATTTGATATATATTTAGAAAAAGTGTTGCTAGTATTATCATATCTATTTTAATTAATGGTTGTCTTGGATGTTAAATTTATTGAAACAGTAATTTTCCCTAGAAATAAAGCATCGTAGACAAGCAGAAGAAAAACTCCCTAAACAAAGGATCTCAAAACATTAGAAAAAGCTCCAAAGAAGACCTAGTGGAGGTTGCCCACCCTGTTTTATCTGATATAAATAAAAGAATTTGAGTTCTAAGCAGGAATGGAGAAAAAAGTTAATCCCATGAAAAATCCTGTTCCCTTAGTAGTTATCTATAGAAGATTTCTGATGCGGATTCTGCCCTGTCTGCTCATATGGGATTGGTTTGTACTTTTAAATACAGCATATAATTTATTATGTTTTTAAATACAACATATACTTTATTATGTTTTAAATACAGCATGTAATTTATTATGTTTTAAAACTATTACATCTTAATTTATTGACCTAATGTGTGCACCTACACATTACCTACGTGGGGGGTCAGAAGGCAACTTGCAAGGGTTGGTTCTCTTATTCTGCCTTGTGGGTTTGGGGGATCAAACTCGGGTCTTGAGGTCAGCAGGTGTAGTAATATGAGCAGCGGGCTACGTTCCTGGCACCCGGCCGCCCACACTGCTAGCTTTATACCCGAAATAATTACACGGAAACTGTATTCTTTTAAACTGCCTGGCCCATTAGTTTCAGCCTCTTACTGGCTAGCTCTTACATATTGATCTAACCCATTTCTAATAATGTGTATAGCCCATGAGGTGGCTTACCAGGGAAGATCTTAATCTGCTTCTGTCTGGAGTGGGAGAATCATGGCGACTCCCTGATTCAGCTTCTTTCTCCCAGCATTCTTTTCTGTTTTCTCTGCCTACCTAAGGGTTGGCCTATCAAATGGGCCTAGGCAGTTTCTTTATTAATTAACCAATGAAAGCAACAGATTAGAAAGAAATCACTCCCGCATCAGCTGTATTTCCCTGAGCACATTCCTGTCAGTGAGTGTGCTTCCAAGAAAACAAGACCTGGAGTCCTTCGAGCAGGAACCATAGATTGTGGTGAGATGTAAGGGTATTTCTTAGAGAGACTTTGAAATAAGATTTCTGGGGTGGGATGGGGTGAGGGGAGAACTCGGGTTTGTCCTCTAGGTAGAATAGAGCCCGGCGGAGGTCTGGTAGGTGACATAAGGCAGGCTTTGCTTCTGTGATGACCTCAGATGGCTTTTGGTGGCAGTCTAGTGGGTCTGATTACTCTTAATTTTTCATTTATAAATAAGATGCCAGCACACAATACTTGTCACGCTTCTCACAGCTGAGCTGAGAATGTTAATGAAATTAAAATTGAAAAAGTATTTCCTTGAGAGAAATTTCACTATAAGTATTTACTAAATTAGGGCAAAACACTCTGGAAGTTTTCATTATGCATAATTAAAAATATGGTTATCACGAATGAAGTCGTGCATCATTTCAACATTTTGTTTTTACAGCAATCTGGTTATTGCACATAATTGACATTTAACTGTAACTAGTATTTGATTTAATATAGCGATCACTAAATATAAAACTGAAAAAAAAAAGCGAGCATTAAATGATGAAGAAGGGAGGATCAGCTCAGGTCCCAGGGCTCACGTGAGAAGCTATTTAGCTATAGACTTGTCTCACCAGCTTCCATTGTTAAGATTCTTAAGCAAAAGAACCTTGGGCGCCATTCATTTTTATGTAAGTGGTCATGTTTAATTTTGCTATTATAACTCCAGCGGAGCCTGGCATTTTTCAAAGATTCTGTCATCATCGATCATGGGCAGATGCAGATGACAGGGGGCAATCGCTCTTCACTCCAAATTGCACTTGGAAGGGAAAAAAAGATGTAAAGTCTACAGTGGAAAGAAAAGAAGTTTGAAGAAAAGAAAAAAGGAAGAGAGGGAAGAGAGAAGCAAACTCAGCAGAAGTATAAGAAAAACCCTCAGTGAGTAAGCTTCCCCATATATGTATGAATTGACCAGAGCTGCCCACAGAAGCAAGGAAAATCACTGGGAAATAGTGTACAACTTATTTGCTTAAAATTCTCGGTTAATGCACTTTTGGGAGCGTTTTGCAGATAACGACCCTCACTCTGCACTTTATTACGAAGCAGAGCCGTTTTCCTTTGTCCCACCTGCCATCCCGGGATATACTTTGTATTGCTCAAGAGCTATAGAATTGTATCCATGCCTATTGTTGCCCTCCTGATGGGAATTCACGCAATCGGAAGCGTTTATCCTCTCTTAGTAGAAAAATTGGGCACTTGGGCATAATGAAAGCCCCGCCGTTGTCCAAGGCACAGAGAATGTCCTACTGTCAGCTTTGTTCCAAAGTTTCCACGTTCCCCAGGACAACCTGTTGAAAATGGAGCCCAGCACTCAGACACTCAGGAATGTGTTCCGGCAGGCTTGATGTCCAGACTTGCAGAGTTATACTTCGCTACTTTTAATGGGTGGTAACCCATTAAAACAAACAAACAAACAAACAAACAAACAAAAAGTATTGTATTTTTTTCCAAAGCAATGCGGGATAGAAACAAGGCTTCAGCGTCTCATAGGGGTTGCTAAAGAACTTTACTGTACAGGTGTCAAATAGAGTCCCCTCTTTAAATAATCAGAAGTGATTGTCACATTTAAATATATGGAGGTTTTCCCTTCCACATTATACTTCATACCCTTTTGTATTGTCTAAAGTTTTAAAGTGAACAAGTGTTATTTTGTAATTAAAAAAAAATTCAGCTGACAAATAACTCCAGGGAGTAAGAAATTACTTGGAGTGGAAAATGTTTAAATAATTAATTTGTCGATTTGCCGCCTGGCTATTATTTTCTTTTGCTAAACCCAAACTCCCCTGCCTTTCTCAGGAGGTTGCTTTGCAGAGGAAATGTAAATGTTTCTAATGAAGTGAACAACTCAACCTTCCCGCCTCCCGCCTCAATGCCGCAGTTTGTTTTGTTAGCAGCAAATGTTGCAGACCAGTCTTAATGGCAAATCGAGGAATGTGGGTGTTTAACAGGCAATTACAATGGAAACTGTGCCTTTATAACCTCTGATTTACCAAATTGGAGCAGGAAAGGAGGCTTGGGACAACAGGAATGAGGTGCCAGATGGGGTCTCAGTTGTACTGGGCACTGTGACATGGCACCTTAGATGTCACAGAGGAGAAGTTCTTCCAGCAGAAGCCCTGACTAGAATCTCTCCGGTTTTTCTGGATACACCACAAAACAGTGAAGAGAATGTTTTTACCAATAACCTTTGTGATAACTTTTGCTGCAGTATACAAAGGGTGGATTTCATTTGTTTGACCATGGTTATGTGCCCCAAAGTGTGTGTGTGGGTAATACACTCAGATACTCTTTTGATCTCATTAAAAAAAATATAAATGACAGATTCTTCAGCCATTTATCAAAAATCATTATAAAAACCAAAACCATGATTTAGCTTAGGCGGATTTCAAATAGAGGGCATTTTTAGGAGTAACTTGAGAAGGAAATGTGGTATAGAAAGACGGAAGAGAGCCGGGCGGTGGTGGCGCAC
>NC_022034.1:16602885-16619592 GCF_000317375.1 Microtus ochrogaster | reverse complement strand
GCTAGAACAACTCTTGAAAGTGGAAATGGATCTAGTTGAGAAAAGGGCAGGGATTAGGGGACTAGAAAGGAGACAAGAGGAGGTAAGAGGAAAGGGTTAATGTAACAAAACACTAAAAAGTGTTTGAAAATGTCACAGTGTAACTAATCATTCTGTATAAAAGGTATGTGCTAATAAAAATAGCAGATGGGTGAAAATAGGAAATCTTTACAGATGTAAAGGGGATAAAGTGAGGGACTAAGTCAATGTGGAACAAAACTTGGGGCACAGGCATGCACAGGAAGCAAGCCATGGGAAGATGAAGGCGGGGCCAGGGTGATGCTTCCACAAGCCAAAGTATACCAAAGATTGCCAGCAAAGAATCAGGATCCACAGGAAGCTATGGGGCAGACTTTTCATCAGAGCCACGGAGAGAACCAGCCCTATTTATACCAGCTTCCGGCACTGTGAGGAAATACGTTTGTGTATTTGTGTATTTGCTGCTTTGTTGCAGCAACCATAGGAAGCTAATACCTGCTCTCACCCGTTCTAATGTTCCAGAGCAAGCCTTACACATTCTTTCCTAGAAACAGAAAGTCTACCCATGAAGACTATTTTTACACAACCATAAGACTGAAGGCAGCTTCATGGAGGCAACTGGAAAGGCCTTTACCCTTGACCCAGTTGAAAGAAGGGCCACGGGTGGAGTTGGAGAGTCTTCTTGGCAGGAGGACCAATGAATGACTCAGGGAAACTGGGGTTGTTTTGTCACTCCATGTATCTCTGTGCAAGAAGGGACCAAAGCATTTTTTTCTTCTACTTATTTACGGGGGCAGAGAATACTGGCTGTTGTAGCGCCATGGGCAGAACCCTCAGATCGAACCCGATTATCTTTAAAAAGTCACTTCCTGTGTCCTCGACTGGCAGATGATGAGGCTATGGAAGTTCTAGTTGGAGAAGTGATGTTTAGAGCAATTTTGGCACATCCCTGGTCAAGGGAACTTTGGGGGGGGGGTTGTTTTTTAACAAGATGGTGAGTGGTTGAGACATAATGCTTCGTGTGAACCAGACAGAATAAGTACCTCTAGAATTGGGAAAAATTGGTTATCAGGAACAGCGTATGGGTCTTTGAAGTCTCCAGGAACAGCCTGCTCAGTTTGACTCAGGCTTCAATGAACTTAGAGTCGACATCACTCTCTGGTATGATTTACTCACAGCCGGTAGTCGAAAATATCTCTCATTTTCCTTGTGGACTTACTGCCAAATGCATGCTTTGAAATGGTGCCATTTGGGGACATTTGGTGTCTCATAGCACACAATGGGGTTGGTGGTAGGTGAGGGGTAAGTGCTTGTTTTGTGATAATGAATAACTGACCTTTTGTTTGAAGTCACGTTGTTTGAACGTTCTTGTCCCCAGCCAAGGCATTATATGCCAAGAACTAGTAAGGGTTTCTGGATCATTGGAGAATCATTTGTCCTGGGTGGGTAGTCGGCCTGTGTGAGGTCTTCCTGTATTACCCAAAAGTGAAGGAAATCAGGAGGGACTCTTCGTTTTCATCCAACGACAGCGGGTTCTGTGGTGGAGCTCTTTCTCCGCGCTAGCTTGCATCTGCCGAAGTCTTTGATGCGCATACTCTTAGACGCATGAGTCACGCGGTCTATTTTTAGGAAAAGCATCCTCTACCCAGTGGAACATTTACAGGTAAAGCTGAAGGAACCACATCTTGCTAGATCTTCACTGGTATATTAATAGAAGTGGCTGATTAAGTGTGGGACCAGTTAGAGTCATCATTGACAACTGTCTAGGCAGCCAATTATGTTAGTCGCTGCTGTGCTTTGAATCCTAAATGCCCCTCACAGTCCCATGTTCTAAATGTTTTCTTTTCCTCAGCTGCTGGTGCTGTTTAAGGATGCTGAAGAAATTTTAAGAGGCAGAGCCTTCGGTGGGTCATTAGAAGTACCTTTGAAGGTTCTAGTCTGGCTATGGTCCTGGTCTTGCTTTCTGTTTCATGAGTAGACTCCATGATTAGCAGGGAGTACTCTTTACCATGACTCTACCATGCATTGAACTCTCCTAAGAATGGGAGCCAAGACAACTGTGTGCTGTCTGTGAGGCACCATCACAGGTCACAACCGTAACTAACAGAGAAGGTAAGGGTCCAGTTTCAGAAAAGGTAAAGGAAGGGGACAAGACAAAAGATGGATGCTGAAGGGAGGGTTTACCTCAGGGAAGAGATGTGACTCAAGGAGCAGGCAAGGACATTGACATACATTGCAGGAGCTGTAGATGGTTCACCTATTACTTTGACATAGCCTACATTGTTTCTGCTTTCTAATGGCAGCAATAACATACATTCCAATTTTGTGTGCTGATCTTTTCCTGTGCTACCGATGCATGGCTCTCAACACTGAGTCAAAGCAGCCACATAGTTCCGTCCCAGAAGCCATCACTCCATAGTGCAGCATGCGGCTAAGTTGGCGTGCTGAAGAGGTCAGGTATGCGCCAGGCATGTTCCAGTGAGGATATGCTATTTGCTTTCTCCGTTCTGCGATGGACAACTTCCTCCAAGCAAAAGGGAAGAAATATTTATTTTGGCTCATGGTGCCAGTTAAGGGTCACTTTGACCCATGTGTCTGGGTAGAACATCATGGCAGTGGGAGCCTGTGGCAGAGGGTTGTACTGGGAAGGGAAGTGGGAGGAGCTAGAGAAAAGCCGCCCCCTCTGGCCGACCTTGAGTGACACACTTCTACTGGGCCCCACTTTCTAGGATTTTCTGAATCCTTTCCAAACAGTGCCACCAACTGGGGAATAAAGCATTCAAAATGTGAACCCGTGGAGGACATTTTAAATTCCTATTGGACCAGATCTATTCAGCTCATGGTGGGGTTTTCAAGATGGACTACGTGGTTAGTCGAGGAGTGTTGATAGTTTTAGCTTGTTAGAGTTAAAAGTTACTGCCTAGAGCAGTGCCCAGAAAACAAAATGAGGGGTTGGGATGGTTTTAGAGGTCAGATTATGCCAGCACTCAGATGACCTCCAGATAGGACAGGCCCAGAGAAGTCACCCCAGAGGTCTGGTCTGGCCAGAAGATGTTCTGGAATTGTATGGTTTGGAGAGGCAGTGGTGTGGTCAGAAAGTCAGTTAAATATGAGTGGGTGTGAGAACACTTTAAATTCCAGAAGGGAAACAGGGTGACTTGGCAATTCTGATTGCCAGTGGGAAGGGTCAGGGCTTGGGAAACTTCAGGGAACAGAGGAAAGAAGCTCAAGGAAAGAAGGGACCCAACGGCAGGAGCCAGAAGCCTTTGTCAGATGTGCAGAACACCATGGAGGGACAGATAATAGCCTGGGGAATAGTACTGGGGAGAAAGAGGGTGCCCAAGTAATCAGAAGACGGAGGACTGAGGAAGTGTGGGGGAAACAGGCCTCAGACGTCAGTTCAGTGTGGAAAGGATTTCAGGCGGCACCGATGGCTTCTGACGTGGCTTATGTTGATAGATGCTGGCACAGCAGCTGTGCTTTCCTCTCTGTGACCAGACAAGGGCTGGCAGAGTTGTTTGGCCACCAAAGGGGATCATTGTATGGCAGAGATAGTGGTGAATTTTCGTGAATGTCGACGTGGAGATAAAATGTGGTGTCGGGAAAACCGGCTTGGTCGGAGAAGAGATTGTCATACGGGAAAAGAGAACTTGTGTTGATGGGATGGGTTAGTTGGTGGGTATTTAGGTTTTATGCAGCATCTTGTAAGATCCAAAATTTTATTTGGGTATACACCGTTTCTGAGAAAGATTAATCCGGACTTGTGCAGAGGCTAGCTCCAGAGTGGGAGAAATCCAGAGCTGTGCCTGGCCAGCTCTGAGGATTTGCTGGAACTTTTTCTTCCTTCTTTACAAGTTCCAAATGTGAGCGTTGGTTAGGATGATGGCTACGGAAATTGGAAAGGGGAAGTGAACTGAGAATTTTCCTGGACACGTTCATTGAATGCTGGTGTTCAGAAGAGGAAGGGATTGTGGCTAGAAAGATTCGGATGTGGGAGGGACAGGACCAGGAAACCTAGAGTGTGTGGCTGTCGAAGGGGTGCGGGGGATGAACTCAGAGGACGGAGGTGACTGGGGTACGTTGTACACAGTAGACCCAGCATGGAAAACTTGGAAGTCAGAAGCACTGGATCCCCTGGAGCTGGAGTTACAGGTGGTTGTGTGTCAGCTGACGTGGGTGCTGGGAACCATAGCCAGGTCCTCTGCAACAGCAGTTCAAGCCTTTGACAGCTGAGCCATCTCACTGGCCCCAACCTCCTGGTCCTGACTGGCAACATTTTCGGATTACTCAGATGAATTTTAAAAAAATACCTGTGGCTGACTCTCCCTAGGTTCTGATTTTGTTGGTATGGGATGGAGCCTAAGCTGGGATATCATTTAAAACCTCTGGTCATGATCCTAAGACATAGACAAAGTTGGAGACCATCAGACTTTCAAATGTTCTACTGGAAGAATTCAGACAAGGCTTATGTTTAATGTTGTTGGTTTGTTTGAAGCTCTGTCCATTGAATACATCCCAAAAGAATATTTGGAATCAACACTGTGACATACACCTGCTGGCCCTTTATAGCCAAAAAAATGTCTTCAGTATCTGTCTAAATAATTTGAATCTTGTAGGAATTTCCAGCTAGAAGTTGTTTTATTTTTTTTAAAATCTATTTTTCTAATAAAAATGTGGTGGAGTCATTAAATAGAAGTGTGGTTTTTAGAAGGTTAGAGTTTTGGTTCTTTTAAGTAGAACACAGATGCCTATAAAACCAAGCTTTAATTTTTCTTTTAAGGCCATATTTTTCTTTTTTAGTTTCCTTTAAAGCAGAATTTTGTATGTGAAGCATCCTTGAAGTTTATTTTAATAAAACCCTTTAATGTTGCGTTTGGGAAGCAGAGAGCCAAGAATGACTGATGTATTTAATGTTATCAAAGCTTACATGCGGCTTTACAATAGATCATCTGAGACTAGCACCTTGTGCTCTGACAGGTCTTCCTTGCTCCTCCCATTCTTTCCTTCTACCTATGTTTTCCTTTATGTTTTCATCTCTTTTGTTACCCCTTTGCTAACTACTACACATTTGAAACTTTTACAAAAGGTAGGCCAGAGTGATTCTAAAGTTTTGTTTGCTTGTTTTTTTTTTTTTTTGAGATAGGATTTCTTTGTGATGGAGGAAGGTCATTGGTTAAAAAAATAAAGAAACTGCTTGGCTGGCCCTCATAGGGTAGAACATAGGTGGGTGGAGTAAACAGAACAGAATGCTGGGAGGAAGAGAAAGTGAGGTAAGACGCGGCAGACAGAGACGCCATGCTCCCTGCTCCCAGGTGGACGCACACGATGAAGCTCCAACCCAGGATGGACGTAGGCTAGAATCTCCCTGGTAAGCCACCTCGTGGGCTACACAGATTACTAGAAATGGCTGCTAAATTAATATGTGAGAATTAGCCTAGAAGAGGCTAGATAGAAATGGGCCAAGCAGTGTTTAACTGAATACAGTTTGTGTGTTGTTATTTCGGGGTATAAGCTAGCCAGGCAGACGGGGTGCTGGGGACACAGCCCCGCCGCCCTAATTACAACATCTTTGTGTAACTAAGCCCTGGCTGTCCTGGAACCCCCTTTGTAGACCAGGCCTCAAACTCACAGAGATCCCCCTGCCTCTGTCTTCCTCGGTTCTGTGATTAAAGGTGTGTGCCACCACGCCTGGCTGTGATCCTAAATTTTTACCCAATGGATGAGAACACATTCCTGATAAACACTGACAGCTATTTGTTCAGAAAAGAGTTGTGCCCAAGATCAGCTTCAACTGAGGATAGCTTTTGCAAATTAAGTTTTTAGTTTGAGCCACGGAGCTTTTATGTGCAGCTGGCAACACATTTTCTACTCTGCCTTTCTATAAAATGGCTATTAATAGTTCTAGGAAAGTAACAAGTAGAAATTATAAAGGTAGGGTCTTCACTCATGGTGGCACTCCTTAATTCCAGCACTTGGGAGGCAGAGGCAGGCAGATCTCTGTGGGTTCCAGGCCAGCCTGGTCTACACAGTGCATTCCAGGACAGCTGGAGCTACCTAGTAAGACTCCACGTTAAAAAACAAAGAAGAAAAAGGAGAGACAAAGTATATATAGAAGGAGCTTTCTCTTTACTGTGTGATTGGCAGTCTGTGTGCTAGTTGCAGCCTCTTGGAGTTGAAGCATCTATTTCTCTATCTCTTTTACTGGGGATATTTTTTTAAAAGGAGAATTTTGTTTTCTTTTTTAATTTATGAGACTAGTTTATGTTTGTGTGGAAATATAGGAAATGTTAAAGGATATAAGAGGGTCAGCAGTGTGGTCATTTTTATAATTTTTTTTCTTTACATCAAATGATAAATCCCTTTTGGAATAAATGATTAAAATTTTTATGGTATCATGGTATTATGATTCATTGTCAGAGCTAATAATTTTCTTTAGCTTTTTCTCTATCAACGTATTTTGTTGTTGTTGTTTAATGTTTATTTTCAAGTATTTAATGGGGGAGGTTCTAAAAAGCCTCCCTGAAATTATGTGTATATATATATATATGTATGTATATATATATACATATATGTGTGTGTATATATATGATTAATTTATCAAGGTCTTAAGTTACCTGTATTTTATTTATCCTTTGAAAATTTCACAGTTTATACAATGAAATACAATCATACCCACCCCCAAATTTCCACTTCCACTCCCACAGATATCTTCCCACACACCCTCCTTCTAATTTCATATTCTTAAAAATTAAGTAACCCACCAGGTCCAGTTACTGCTGCCCACGTGTGTTGGCTTTAGAGCGGGCTCCACACCAGTGGCTGCACCCTCCTTATGTGTGTGTGCTTCCATCCCAGCACAGCCTTGTGGGCGTGTCCACTGCTAAGGTTTGAATGTCCCCTCCAAAATCCTTGCTGTGATTTGACCATTGTACCATCTGAGAGTGTGACAGCATTGGAAGGCGGGGTCTGTGAAGAAGAGATCAGACCATGGAGAACCCCCACCTCCCCAGAGCTATAGGAAGAAGCGGCTACCACCTTGGATTTTCTCTACCTCTGTGATTGTGAGGAAGCAAGCTTCTGTTGTCTGTAGGTCACTCTCTCTGTGCTGTTCTTTTAGATCACCACAGAACTGACACAGACTCTGTCTCACCACTCCTTGTGACATGGAAATCAAGGCACCCGGGGATTATGCTTCTCTCTTAGAAATGCAAAACTTTAAACACAGGATGTGAACAGGTGGGTGGACAGTTAAGTTCTCATCACAGGAGGCTAATGCTCTCAGAGAACCAGTAAGGTCAAGTGCAAATTTAAATCAATATGAAGTTCATTTCAAATACTCCTTTGCCCGTTGCTAAAATATGCTATATTTATTATGGTTCTAGAAATTTCGGACTTGGGTTGGTTTGGGTAAATTTACTACACCACAGACTGACTCCACTACTCCAGCAATGCTGCTTTTATACGCCACCAGCGGTAGCTACCCTGCATGCCATCCTGTGCAAACACATCCACTGTGACTCATGGTGATGCCTGCTTGGTTTCCCATCAGATCTGCTCTCCAGACCAAAGCACTGTTTTATGGAGACGGTGGCTACTGGGAGAAGGCCTTTTCATGCCATACCAGAAAGACTCCAGAGGGTCCCTCGCTGCCCCGTGGTGTCTACTTTTCCATGCAGATGCACCTGTTCTGTGGGCTGAAGATGGTCAGGCAGGTTGTTATGTGCCAGGCATGAAGGGTAGAGGAGTGGGCTTCCTGGGGCTGTACAAATCTCATATCCCTGGGGTAGGTGAAGGCGAAACTGTCCAGTTTCAGAGTTTGATAGTAATGTTAGAATCTCTGCTTATTTGGAGAATAATTTCACGCTTCACTTCTCATAGACGATAGATCTGCATGTTTGGATCCACTCTTTTGGAACAGTTTTTAGAGTTCTAGAAAATGTAGGCAGAGTTTAGATTCTGTGTGTAGCCGACACTTCTTTCTCTTTTAGCTACACTCTACAGTAGGATGGCTTGTCACATTCAACAAACGGTGACTTACTGCTAGTGACTAAAGACCATCATTCTAGTGCCCTTAATTCCAACCTAAGACCTTTTGACATTCCAGGGTCTCAGCCAGAAAGCCACATGTACAAAGTTCTCTGGGCTGTGGCATTCTCTCACGCTTTCCTTATTTCAGGAGGCCATGACAGTTTTAATGAGTACCAGGGAGGTGGTTCACAATCTGTGCCCCTGTTGGGACTCGTCTGATGATTTTCTCCATAGAGTGGGTCTACAGGATGCTTTTAGAGGAAGACCACAGTGATCAAACATGCTGTCAGGTGCACACACCATCAGTGTGACTTAGGACTGGGATGCTGATCTTGACTGCAGGCTGGGGAGTGTTTGTCAGGTATGTCTGCTATAAAAGCCTCTCTCTTGCTGCCCTTCTGCATCATCTCCTTGGAAGGAAGTCATTGTGTACAGTCCCGATTAAAAGAGAGACTTGCTGCTTTTCTTCTCCATGAGAATAGAGCATCTGTGAGAATCAGTCATTCAGGATTCTGCCCGAGAGATTTGTCTTTTTATCCAATCATCTATATCAGTATAAATCCGCAGATATTTTATACGTTTTACAATATAATACAATGCAATATAATACAACACTACTTTATTACTCAAATTGTTCTGGCTTTGGAACACACACACACACACACACACACACATATACACATATACATACATGCATACACACATATAGTCCTGAAGAAGGAAGTCAACAGATGAAAATATGTATTGTCTTCCTCAGTGGGTGTCATTTATGTCATTTACTCATTGAATAAACTTCTGTCGATGATAACCTAAGAACTGGTGTTGTATTTTAGTGTGTGAAGATCAGAAAGGAATGAAAGAAAAAGGAAAGGCAACCCTGAGGGACGCGTCTTCCCGGCTGGCTCAGGCAGCATGGGACTCAGCGTTATAGACTCACCTTTCTGTCCTTCACCTTCCCATCCTCACCCCCCCCCCCGTGGCGCCCATTTTTCCTGTGGCAATGATAAGCCTTTCTCATCGATGCCCTTTGGCTTCCCGAATCTCCATCCTTGGGTTTGGACTGCTGCCATTCATTTTAATCCAATATAGCACACTCTTCTCGCAGAACAACTTTTGCATCTCTGAGCTCCTCATTTTGAAATATCGGATACTTGCTCCCAACTCTGCATTTTTATGTATATGTTTTTAATGCCTGTTCTTTGACTGATGCCGTTTTCAGAAATGGGAGGTTTAAATTGGGGGTGGGGCAGATGGGAAAGCCGGCAATGTAGACGAAGAAACTTCCATCTGAACTGACATGTTCCAGAGACCCTGAAGGGACTGGCCATAAACACCAGCCACATTAGAGGGTAACCTTCACAGTAACACCATCCTACAAGTGGAGACCTAAAACCGACTACCATAGCAACCAAGATAAACATAGTGTTCTGAGCAGGACCCAGGGATAGGACAGCGAGAAGGGCTTGGGGGTGAAGGGTCCTGTGGGGCACAGACAGACCACAGGCAGAGTGACTGAAACAGTGGATGCTTGAGTGGAGTCCTAACATGCTCAGAATGAAGAGAAGGATCAGCTACAGCAAGGCTTGGCATTTCTACAGCTGCCAGATCATCTTGCTGCATTTGCTTCATAGAACTAAATAAAGAATCACTGGTTATGGATATGGCTTTTTCCTCACAGCTGATTCTGGAAAGGCCTCTGTGGTGGTTTCAGTAGGATTGGGCTCCATGGGCTTAGTCCCCAGGGAGTGGCACGGTCTGAAAGAATTAGAAGGATTGGGAGGTGTGGCCTTGCTGGAGGAAGTGTGTTCCTGAGAGTAAACTTTGAGGTTTCAAAAGTCCATGGGCCTAGAATCCCTCTCTGCTTGTGGATCAGGATGTAGGTCTCACTACTGCTCCAGTGCCAGGCTTGCCAGCATGCTCCCTGTCATGATGATAATGGACCGACCCCCTGAAACTGTAAAGTTAGCCCTAATTAAATGCTTTTTCAAATATGAGTTGTCATGGTCATACTGTCTCCTTTTAGCAATGGAACTGAGACTGAAGCAGGACATTAGCTCTTAGGGCTGTCGCCTCCCTCCCAAGCCTCTGGGGCTGAGGTCTGTGGGAAAGGCGCACTCTCAAGGGGAAAGACTCAATTAGGTGATGTCGTGTGTGAGGTGAGGCACAGCTGAAGCCCACACTGGGCACAGATCCCAGCTGTTTTGGTGAGATAAGACCACAAGCCTTGCCCTCCATATGAGTGGGATGGGACCTGTTCAGTCACATGGCCTTCATTGTTGCCCCAGCCCGATGTCCTCTAGGGCTGAGTACCCACAATGCCTCTCACTTTCTATGATTTCAACATGAAAGTTGTAGCGCTCCAGGCCACAGCTGCAGCTTTGCAGACCTGGAGTCTCCTACCCTGCGACATCATGAAGTTGCCGTTCTGGCTCTAACTCAAGTGAGCCGCAGGCAGGGAGTGGGGTTGCTTTCCCCAAAAGCGGGAGACCCAGGGGTCTGGGCCTCTCTTCACTGAATGCATACTTGCCTCATCCCGTTCCTCTGCACTTGATTTAGAGAGTAGCGTGGGAAAGAACATGATCATCTTCTCCCTGTTCAGTGCTTTTATTTATTTATTTTTTAAATTTATTTATTTATTAAAGATTTCTGCCTCCTCCCCGCCACCGCCTCCCATTTCCCTCCCCCTCCTCCATCAAGTCCCTCTCCCTCATCAGCTCGAAGAGCAATCAGGGTTCCCTTACCTGTGGGAAGTCCAAGGACCACCCACCTCTACCCAGGTCTAGTAAGGTGAGCATCCAAACTGCCTAGACTCCCCCAAATCCAGTACGTGCAGTAGGATCAAAAACCCATTGATGAAAGGAGACGGAGACCCATATTGGAGCACCGGACTGAAATCTCATGGTCCAAATCAGGAGCAGAAGGAGAGAGAGCGCGAGCAAGGAACTCAGGACAGCGAGGGGTGCACCCACACACTGAGACAATGGGGATGTTCTATCGGGAATTCACTAAGGCCAGCTGGCCTGGGTCTGAAAAAGCATGGGATAAAACCGGACTTGCTGAACATAGCGGACAATGAGGACTACTGAGAACTCAAGAACAATGTTTAGTGCTTTTAAACATCAACAGACAACCACTTCTGCACACAAATGATGAAGGAGACATTTGACTTCACACACAGGGAAAATAAATGAACCTCTGCAGTATTATTTGTTGACTAATTTTAAAAGTTGAAGGATTTTTTATTTAACCACATTATTTTTTTTCTGGTAGGTATCAAGTCTGCCATTAAAAGGCAGTAGCAATATGCTGACTTTCCTCACTTAGCAAACTTCCCTCCACTTGTTCTAAACCAGTGGTTCTCAACCTTCCTAAGGCTGTAACCCTTTAATACAGTTCCTCATGGCATGGTGACCCCCAGTCATCAAATTATTTTTGTTGCTCCTTCATAACTGTCATTTTGCTACTGCTCTGAAACATAAATTTACATTTATAAACCATAAATTTGATTTGTAGGCTATCTGATATGGGCCCCTAATGGTTGAGAACACAGGCTGAGAACCTGTGCTCTGAACTACCAGGCATGAGATCCGTTTGTTCTCTTTGTTAGAGGGGAAGGTGAGAAAGAGGCCTGGCTTCTCAACGGCTCCTGTCAAGGGTGGGATGTGTTAGGTATAAATGTGGACTATTTCTCTGCCTCTACATGAGGTCACCTCCTTCTGTGAAATCAGTGTAAAGCAACCCCAAGAATTTCTGGTCACTTCCAAGCACTAAAGGCCCTTTAGTCAGTAATGAATGAACCAGTCCAATGTAAATGTCAAAGTCTGAGTTTCACTTAAGGTCCCAACACTTCACCTTCTCAGGACTAAGCTTGGACAAACTTGCTCACTGCCTCCAGCGTGGTTAGGAGGAGTTAGTCTCCTTTTTCTCTTCCCTCACACTTACTTATCTTTGTGCCTCTCCCAGCCCATACTTCGGATCCCTGCAGGGTTGGCACACGTGGGCCAGGAGCAGAGGCGGAGCCTGGGCAACACCGATGTGAGTGGGTGCCAGGCGTTCTGGACCTTTAGCAGGCGCCTGGCCGGAGCTGTCCCCTTTTCAAGGGCTCCTTCAGGGACTTTCTGGATATGCTTTCTTGTACCCCAAGCCCTGGCACCTGTGGATCCCTCAGTGCATGTAAGGCCACACCCTCTGGAGCACGGACTTGGGGAGTCACCTCTTCTAACTACCAGAGTTCCTTTTGTTCGGTCTGCTGTCTTTTTCTAGCTGTCTTCTTCTCGAGGGCCCAAACTGCAGCTTGGAAAGAACCCAACTTTGCAAGGGAAGAAGACTTTATTCTGACTCATGGCATAGGGATAGCCCATCACAACGAGGAAGGAGGCGTGGCTTGACGGAAGGCGTGCCAGTCAGGAAACCGATAGCTAGAGCTGAGCTGGGGTCTCTGTCCTCTGACCTTACTCCTACAGTCCATGACTTCCGGCTAGTCCTCATGATGTCCCAGAGATTCCACAACCTTCCCGAATAGCACTGCCAGCTGGGAACCAGATGTTCACACACGTGAACTCGTGGGCGACATTTTACATCTAAACCACAACAGCTCCTGGCAGCTATAGGCTCATATGTTCAAACAAGTTCAAGATTCCCCATAGTCCTTAACAGTGCCAACACTGTTCAAAAGTCCAGAGAGTCTTTGGAGACTCAAGGCAGTCTGCTAGTTGTGAGCCTGTAGGGCTGAGGCATCTGCTACACCCGCCCCCGGCTTCCCCCCACCCCAGGAGCCCCTTGGCTCGAGCCGCTTGGTCCTTGCTTCTTTTAATTGGATGACTCTTCCATTTCTCCACACTTGTCAGGTGTCTCAACATCCACATTGCGATTTCTGATTCTCATCCAATCTTCAGAATAGAGCTGATTTCCCCCCCTTAGGGTGACTCTCTCTATCCACGGTCTCACAGAGGGGCAGATTCTGAGTCATCGTCTTACCCCTGAAGTCCATCGGGCGCTCTCCTCTTAGATGGAGCCTCATACTCTTTGGCACAGGGTCTGTGCGGCTCTATCCATGGCCTCCATAAACTCTGAGATCTCTCCAGTCTCCAATCCCGGTGTGATCTCTTCTCTCCTGCCTTCAGAAGAGGGGCCAGAATTCCTTTGTCCTTAACTTAGTGAGTCAGATACTTGACGTCCCTCTGGGAATTCTTCATGTGGGAGTTGAACCAGCCTCTTTCCCTGGGCTTTAGTGAGGCTGGTTTGGTCACTTCTTCCATCTAAAGTGCAAGATATGTGTTAAAAGCAAGTTCTTAAAAAAATCCTCTAATTTCCCAATTTCTGATGCTTTTATAATGGCCTTGATGTACAAGAGACAGTAGCACCCCCACAACTGTTTTTTTTAAAAAAATCATCCTACAGTTTTGTTAAACTTTACTTTGAATATGCTGTCTAATGTTTAGAGATTTAAACAGTTGTAGGAATAAGCAGCCCATTATTATACTTTGCATATAAGTATGCATTTGATCTAATACACATGGTTCAACTTTTGTTGTCTATAACAAGCAAATGTCTTAACCTTGTTAATTGAAAGACTAAAATGATAGTATTTTTAATACTCAAACATTCTGCTTTGCACAGGTCTGAATGGGTCCCTGGGCTTAGTCTCCACCTTCAAGGAGTTTTGTGATTGCATTTGATGAAATCGAAGCTCTAAAACTTTCTGGACACAAGGAAAGATTGTATAGAAAGTTGAAAGTTGGATATCATATTTCCCCCAGAGCATCAAGTCTAAGTAGTGACGTAGACACAGTGAAGGACCTCGATAAGTTAGTGGCTGAGCAGTGGTAAACCTGCTTAGGTACGGAAACAGAGAACCTAAAAGCCAGTCACCCTGCTCCTGGGTGTAAGGTTTCATGGGGACCCTAGGTTTGTTCTATTGATCCATGTCTTGACTTTGTGAGCAGTGTGGTGAGTCTATTTGTTAGGCCAAACTGTAATGGAATTTCTTGTTGCTAAGATGCAACTATCAATGCTATGGCTGATCTTAGACCCAGAACTCTCAGAGGGAACTCAGGGCAACTACCAGAAAGCCAATGTTGATCATGAATGCAAGAATTTTGTGCTGGAGACATGTGACTCTGACATCTAGAGCTAGTAGTCCTAATAAGTCTGTACCATTATATATTTCAGTCAGCAGCAAACACCTGACAAAGGCTTTGTGACCCCAAGCACCAGGTACAAAATTTGCAAACACTCTATGAATGAATAGCAGGTTTGATTGCTGTCTTCTCTCCCTCACTTGCTTCTTCCATAGCTGCTGACTACTGAATATATGCTAGTTAATATGGTACTGGCTGAAAGGCACCTCAAAATCTAGTGAGGAATTCAACAGGAAACTTACACAGTTCAAAGAGAAAAGGCCTGTGCATAGCAGGCTGCCAAACTATTTTCTTATAGAAAATTGAAATTTATCTGGGTGGTTTTAGAACCATGTGATTGCAATATGGAAAATAATATTTAAAAACTTTAGAGGACTATGATATTATTATTAATAATATCTTCTTCATTGAGTCCTAACAATTTGGGATAGAGTATATGCAATTATTAAGAATATTCCTTTATGTCTTGATATGGATAAAAAATTCATAAATGTAAAACAAGTGGGTTTTGTCTTAATATGAAAACAACTATTGGGTTCTTCAGAAAGGATGCAAATTTGGCACAAATATATAGTTTTTTCTTTCTACTAAATGTAGGTGGAGATCATTTTTTGTCTCTTATTGGCTCCAGTGGGTTTCTATAGTTTTCAGATCTAGTTGTTCATTGAGTGAGTATATGAAAGACTAAAGGGTATGCTTAGGAAAAAAATGGATGCAGTGTGGTTTTTCATCACTGATAACTTTGTACATAAAAGAATTCTAGGTGATATGAGATACTTTTGTCATTCATGTTCCAAGAGCTAAGGCTAGTACAGACAGGCTAATACTGACTGGCTACTTCACAAAGCTCCCTGTTTTCCTTGGTGTCAGCCCCAGCCCTTTTCTCAACATGCCAGTGCTGATTTTACCCATGATCTATCACTCAGTTACAAAGGTTTAAAATCTCGTGATGGGTGTTTACTCCTCTTGTAAGATATCCCTAAGGGAACCGTGGACGTGGGTTTTCAATGGGTCTGTAAGCATTGTTTAACAGTAAGAACGGACGCTGCATCCATTCATTTCTGCAGCTACTCGGGAGTAGTGAGGAGTCTCTGCTTTCCAAGTTTACGGAGCTGACTTCAGATGCCATTCTGCATGGTGATCTTTAAACCCACGAAGTAGTCCTGGCTTGTGCTGACTCGGAAGGACAACTTGTAAAGCAAACAGTCCTTCTGGAAGTGTCACAAGCAAGTTTTGAACAATACATCTTGTTGCATCTAAAACTTAAAAGATATTTTAATGAGTTCTTAGGAATTTAACACCATGTGTTTTGATCATGGTCACCTTTCAGTTAATCCCATATCTGCCCATATCTGCTCTCTCTGCCCTGCCGCCTTGCCCACCCAACTTTGAAGTTTCTTCTTCTTCCCCTCCCCCATCATGTCCTGAGGCTGACCTACCAAGGGTTACATAATCATAGAAATCTGACTGTCCTCCCAGCAGCTATAAAATGCCAATAGCTCTTCAGTTAGCGATGAGATTTTGTTTCCACCTCCCCTGTCAACTACATTCTAGGAGTTTGGCTAGGGCTTCTTCAGGACTTGTGCATGCTCATAGTTGCTATGAGTTTGTTTGGGCAAATGCCCTGTTGTGTCTGCAAAACACTGCTTCCTGATGTTCTCCATTTCCTCCTGGTCTTAGAACCACTGTCTGCTAAGATCCCTGGCCCTTGGAGGGAGTGTTGGGATGTGTAAGTCCCATTTAGGGCCGAGGACTCCACAGTCTCTCATTCTCTGAACACTAACCAGTTAAAGGTCTCTGTGTTAATTGTCATCTATTTATTGCAAGAAGCTTCTCTGATGACAGCTGACAGATGCACTGATGTTTGAGTATAGCAGTAAGTCATCAGAAGTCATTTTAATATTATGTCCATTTAACAGAACAATAGTATTCGGTTCTCCTCTTGGGCCTATGACCTGTCTAGCCAAAAGTTTTTGTTTTAACAGTGACAGGAATGGGGTCCATCTACTGTAGAAAATGAACTCTAGAAAACATGTTTTGTGGTCAAATATATTTAAAAGAAAGGAAGGAAGGAAAGAAGGAAGGAAGGAAGGAACAAAGAAAGGAAGGAAGGAAGGAAGGAAGGAAGGAAGGAAGAAAAAGATCTCAAAATGAGATTGTCTTATTCATACTACAGTAGTTAGTAGGGAAAAAGAAATTACCCTATAATGACCACAAAGCAGTTGCTACAATCTGGTTGCCTTGGCCAGTTTTCTTCCTCCCCACCTCCGAATTGGAGTAAAAGGAAAACCTGCCAGCAAGGTCTATAAGGCAATCAAGTAGAAGACGGAGAAGGTTTAAAGCAAACTCCCCTTTGTAGACAGAAGTTTCTGTCCTGCCCTGTCCCACAACTGTTCAGTCCCAAGGAAACACAGAGAAGCTTAAGTTAACTATAAATTGTTTGGCCTTCTACTTCAGGCTTATTATCAACTAACTCTTACAACCTACACAAAGAGCAGTTGACCTGGACAGTCCTGAAGCA